>NC_092873.1:230373866-230673866 GCF_028372415.1 Notamacropus eugenii | reverse complement strand
ACCTTATATCCCTATCATCCATGTACTCTGTGATGCAATGGCACTGGCATTGCTCTTCTTCAGTCAAGACTCTCTCTCTCTTTTGATTCTAGGCATATTTACTGCCTGTCTTCCATGTCTGCACAGCTCTCCCTTTCCATTTTTGTCTTGGCTTTCCTGGTTTCTTTCATGCCCTAGCTAAAATCCCACCTTCTACAGGAAGTCTGGCTCAATTCCCTCTTAATTCTAGTGTTTTCTGTCCATTGTTCATTTCTTATTTAGTGTATAAGATGTTTGTTTATACATAGACACCTACTCATGTTATCTTTCTAAGTAAGCTTCTTAAGGGCAGGAGCTGTATTTCACTTTTCTTTGTATTTTCATTGCTAAGTACAATGTGTGGCAAAGAGTACAAATCAGCCACACAAACACACACACACACACATACACACACACACACAAAATATGTTGGAAAGTATAAAATCAAGAAAAAGAAATGAGAGGTCAAAGATTTGTACAGAAGTCTCTTACTTATATATCGTGAACACTTCCTTTAAGAAAAGAGTTGTGAGGCTGAACATGGTGAGCACCAAATAACATCATGAAAAATAAAACTGATTATATTTTAATAGCTCGGAAGTGGTTGGTTATCAGCGTGGGAGTCAACTCCAAATCAGTTACTTGGGTACAGTCAGACCACCAACTTGTTAAGAACAAAGATAAAAAATCTACACCATACAAGAAGAATAAAAATGAGAAGCTAGGGCATGCAATTGAGGCAAGTCCAAGCTAGCTCATTTAAACAAACTCTTGATGCTGAAAGAAGCATCTAGATGGCTCAGTGGATAGAGTGTTGAACCTGGAGTCAGGAATTCAAACCTAACCTCAGACACTTACTAGCTGTGTGACATTAGGCAAGTCACATAACCTCTGTTTGTCTTAATCCACGGGAGAAAGAAATGGCAAACCATTCCAGTTTCTTTGCAAGAAAACCCTACGGACAGTTACTATCATGCCATGTATGATTCATGGGGTCATGAAGAGTTAGACATGACTGAACCACAAAATTGATATTGAAATATATGACAAGGATTTAAAAAAATACATTGACATTTTAAAGGAAATTTAACTATCCTAAATCATTTGCCAGAACAAGGACAAGAAAGGCCTAAAAACTGTTTTAGTGAGCAAATACCTGATCTCATTTTCAAATGTAAAGGGATGATAGCAAAAAACAATGCTATTTTAGAGTATATACCCATTTGCAAGTTTTTATGGAGGATGATGAGCAATAGCTCTTCATAAAACAGAAAGAAATATAGAGTAAAAGATATATGTGACTGAAAGGATAGCAAAAAAAATATTTGCAAACACTTTATAACAAACTTTTTATCATCCATTACACTAGAGGCAAAACATTTAGGCTTTAACAACATAGTCTGTTGTGCTACATGAGGCCTTAAAGAAAACAAAGATATATTGGACCCAGTTTCCATCAAAGAATTCCACACTGGAAGAGCCACCATTTTTGAGAGCATTGAAGTATCAGTTATAAAGGTTGTGAAGGAGGAGAGGATTCTAAAGGAATTGACCTTTTTTCATTTTTTTTTACCTCCAATGGGATATCTTAAATTTTTTACATACAATGAGGAATTGTCTATTTTCTCATCTCTCTACAAAAGAATTATCAATTTGATAAGCACACATATATCAAAGATATCTTTTAAAATATGAGGAAGATATATTAGACTTTTACAGATGAAGTTTTAAGAACACATTTTTACTGTCACATAATTTTCTGAAAGGTAAAAATATAAAATCCTACTATGCTTATTACTTGTTGACTATAAAGAAGATTTCATCTAATTGAGCAAAATGTCACTTAAAGGCTCTCTTCTAATAAGATATCTCCTATGTGTCAAAATCCCACAAATCTTTGAAAGTTAAAATAACGAACATAATATTGTTAAGTGAACTTTGAGTATTAATATCAAGAGATATTAATTTCCACATGACATAGGCATGAGGCTTGCAGAAGCTGTTTTCCTAGGCTTCTCTAGTGTTGCACTCTTTTGGGAATGAGTATTGAGAAGTGGTTTCTGTTATTTTGACTTGCAGTGAGTCCCAATTAAATATTTTATGGTTCCTGACAGGTTTGTTAGTAAGGAGCAACATGAATTTAGATGACTTTTAGAAATTGTCAAGAAACTGGGTGGAGCTCAAGCCAAATGAGGTAAATTATAATCCTCCAAAATATCTCAACATTGAACTCTAATCTTTGTGAAAACAGAGTTGATCAGAAAACATATTACATATACTTTGCTATTGAGCTTACCCAACTCCCTTCTTCCTCCACTTCTCAAAATCTTTGTGTCATCTTACATTCTTTCTTCCTTTCTCAGGGATTCCAGAGATGATGTGGTTATCCTTCCAACCAAAATGAACACATTCACCTTTGACCTTGATCTCATCTCCTTCCATCTCTTCCAGGAAGGTGGAGATCACTTTAATTTTAAATCGTGGAATTAATGTTGAGTAATGATTGGCTTTTTATTCTTGAAGTCATAGGGCCTGAATTCAGTTCCTAACTTTAGTATTTACTAACTATATGACTTTTGTAAGTGACTCAACATTCCTGAGTTTCAGTTTCTTCCACTGTAAATTAAAGGATTAAACTAAACAATCTTTAAGATCTCTTTTAGCTCTAAATTCTAGGGCCTCTGTGATCTTGTGAGTCATTCTTCTCTCTTTCCTTTCCCTCAGCCCTCATGAATGAATGAAAAAAACATCTATTAAGCACTCACTATAACACATTGTTCAGTCATGTTCAACTCTGGGTGACTCTGTTTGGGGTTTTCTTGGCAAAGATACTGGAGTGATTTACCATTTTCTTCTCTAGCTCATTTTTACAGATGAGGAACTGAGGCAAACAAGGTTAAGTGACTTGCCCAGATGGTAAATGCCTGAGACTGCGTTTGAGCTCAGGAAGATGAGTCTTCCTGATTCCAAGCCCAATGCTCCATCCACTGGACCACCTAGCTGCTCTCCACTGTAAGCCAAGAACTGTGCTATTCCCTGAGCATATAAATACAAAAACAAAGAAAGCCCCTACCCTGAAGGAACTTAAGTTCTAGTAGGTGGAGATAACATAATTAGGGGAGGGGTGGTGGAAAGAATACTTTGGTTTGGAAATTACAGGGATGATAAGTAGAGCCATAGGAGAGTAAGTGGAAATATCTTTCTGAATAGCAATGGCAGATTCATTTGATGATGGCAGAGGAGTGAAGTGAAGCATAATTGGAGCCAGGCCTACATGTAGTGGGTATGTGTAATTATTTATCAAGTTCTGCCAAATCTATTTCTGACATATGTTTCACATTTTTCTCCTCATTTCTACTTCCACCACTACCATCCTAGTTTATCTCTCACCATCTGCAGATGACACCCAGGTCTATATGCCATGACCTAACCTCTTTCCTGAGCTCTAATCTCCCATCATCAACTGCCTATTGGACATCTCAAACTAGTTGTCCTGTAGGCACTCCAGACTCAACAGAGGATAGGATAAGAGATGGAGAGTGGGAAGGGATCTCAGATACTATCTAGTCCAGTGGTTGGCAAACTACTCACCATCTGTTTTCATGTGGCTTCTGAGTTATTCTTAGTTGGACCAGTCCAACTCTCTCATTTTATAAATGAGGAAACTGAGTCCGAGAGAAACTAAATAACTTGGCCAAGGTCATGTCCCAAACAGAACTCATTATCTTTCCCCCAACCCACCCCTCTTCAAAATACCCCTAGTATTATCAAGGGTGTCACCATCCTTTCAATCATGCAGATTCACAAGTTAAATGGTCTTCCAGACTCTTCATACTCTTCCTGCCAAATCTTGCCATTTCTACCTCCACAATAACTCTTGAATACACCCTTTTCTTTCCACTCTTCCACAGTCATCACTCTAGTGCAAGCCCTCTTTGCCTCTTGCACATACCAACTAATAGCTTCCTAATTGTTCTCCCACCCTCAAGTCCCTTCCCTCAGGAGTCCATCCTCTGCATGGCTGCCCAAGTGATTTTTTTCAAAGTTCAGGTCTGGCCATGTCACTCCCCTACTCAATAAATCTCAGTGGTTCCCTCTTACCTAGAGTATCAAATAGAAAGCTTTTGGTGGTTTGGCATTTAATACTCTTCACAATATGACTCCTTGTCTGTCTGATCTTAAACACTAGTCTGCCCCATGTACTATAAACTCATGACAGACTGGTCTGCTTGTCAATCCTCTTTGCACTGGCTGTCCTCTAATCCTGGAAGTCTTTCCTTTCTCACTCACTTCTGCCTCTTAGAATTCCTGGCTTCCTTCAAGACTCAGCTCAAGCATCACCTCCTGCAGGAAGCATTTTTTTTGGCCTTTCCAGCCCCTAGTGAATTCCTCTCTAAGTTGATCTCACATATATTCCTCCTTATCTTATATATGCCTACTTATGTACGTGTTGTCTCTCCCATTAGAATGTAGTCTCTTTGATGTCAGGGACTATCTTTTCTTTTTCTTTGAATCCCTGGGTACTTGTAGGAAGATATCAGCATTAATTAAGCACTTACTGTGTTACAGGGCCTGGCACACAGCCAGTGCTTAATAAATGCTGATTGTTGATGGATGAGGCATTTGGGTCATATGTATCTCCTTGTACTGATCTTCTTTTGATCTTATGGCATTCTTCAATGAAGTACTAAATGCCACATAATTTATTCTGACATTTGTCAGCTTTCAGAGCTATAGATTGTTTTCAGGTTTTAACTATTACAAATTAAGCAATTATGAATATTTTTGTATTGCTCAGCCCCTTTTTCCTCTTTATGATAGCTTTTAGATAAAATTTTAACAATAGAATTACATGGTCAAGAGATGCGAACTGTTTTGTGATCCTAATTGTATATTGTTGTATCAGTCTCTAAAAACCTGCTCTGGTGTAAGTAGAAGGTGGTCCTTCCACTTTATACCCTATGAGAGAAAGGAAAGGGGTGGAACGTGTTCAATGCTATAAGAAAACCTAAAAGAGTTGTTAGAGAATGACTATCCTGTCACTTGCTGAGTCTTGCCTTTCTACCTTCACAACATCTTTTATATCCAAGCCCTTCCTTCCATGAATATACCTACTACCTTAGTTCAGACCTTCTTTACCTCATTGTTGTATGCCTGTGAAACCTGGACAATATATCAGTTCTATGCCAGGAAAGGTGGATCGTTTCCATTTGGATTGTCTTAAAAAGATTCTGAAGACCACTTGGCAGGATAAGGTACCAGACACTGAAGTCCTTTCTTGAACTAAATTGCCACACACGAACTCTACTGCAGAGAGCACAACTCTGTTAGGCTGGCCACGTTGTTTGAATGCCAAACATATGTATGCCTAAAAGATCATTTTATGGAGCAGACACACAAGGTAAGCACTCACATGGTGGTTAGAAGAAGTCATACAAGGACACTCTCAAGGTCTCTCTCAGGAACTTTGGAATTGATTGTGTGACATGGGAGACACTGGCACAGGACCGCTCAGCATGGCGGGCCCACATCAGAGAAGGTGCTGAACAAAGCAGAATTGAAGCAGTTCAAAGGAAACACAGCATGAGCAAATTTAGAGAATCCATCCCACACGTTCACATGGACTATTTGTGCCCAACTTATGGTAGAACATTCTGAGCTCATATTGGTCTGATCTGTCACAGTCAGACACACTGTACCTTGACTGTAACATAGTGATGTCATTTTGGTCCTCTTCAAGAATGAGGGACACTAACCAACCAACCATCACCATCACCATCACCACCACCACCAAACACTTTAAATCTGCAAAATATTTTTCACATATTATCTCATTTTTAATAGAGCCAGCATTCAAATTCATGTTCTTTGATTTTAAACCTGGTGTTCCTTGTATTAGAATACACTCCTAAATACTAATTGTACCTAATTTTATTATCAGAATTATTTCCTAGAGAGAGAAAGAGAGAGAGAGAGAGAGATGGATAGATGACAGATAGATGGATAGATAGAGAGATGGAGAGATGGGTGGATGGATAGATGATAGATAGATAGATAGATAGATAGATAGATAGATAGATGGATAGATAGATGGATAGAACATTTATTATACTCTTACATGTGCCAGGCACTGTGTTATGTTCTGGGAATACAAACAGAAGGGGGGAAAACACAATAGTCCCTACCTATAAGGAGCTTACATTCTCATTGTGGAAGATGACCCATAAAAAGGAGATGGAAAGTAAGGGACAGTAAAAGAACCCTAAGTGCAATATGACAACCAAAGTGAGATGTTAGAGTGTAAATAATGCCCAGAATGAGAGAGGCAACAGTCCCACTATGCTCTTGCTCTGGTTGGAATATTGCATTCAGTTCAGGACAGTAAGTTTTAAGAAGCTGATAAGTATAAAGAGGGGATGACCAGGAAGATAAGAGATTTCTGGATCGTGTCATATAACTATTACGTGAAGGAACTGGAGATAGTTAGCCTGAAGAAGAGAACTGAAGTAAGAGGGTCAAAACTGATTTCAACTCTTTGAAGGACTGCCTTGTGAGAAAGATATTAGATTTATTCTGCTTAGCCCCAGAGGGCAGGAACAAGTTCAAATGTAAAGATGATTTCAACTCAATGTTTAGAACAAACAAACACATTCCTAATAATTAGAGATATATAAAGGTGGAATGGGTTTCTTCAACTATTACAGGGATTTCCTTCATTGGAAGATGTCAGTGAAGACTATATGACTACTCACAATGTGTCTTGCAGAAAAGATTCCCGTACAAATGCATGTTGTGGAAAGCATTCTTTGATTCTGTGACCCTAGTTTTAAATATGGGCCAATGCTTGTTACACTGTCCTCTGCCTCCTTTCTAGTTTGATAGAGCAGGCTTGAGTTTTTAAGTCCCATCAATTGACTTCACTGGGTCCCATTTCAGCCTCATTCTGTTTATGGACTAAACTCTTCTTTCCCCTTAAACTTTCCCTTCTTCCAAATTTTCCTATTTCTGTTCAAAGGGATCAGGATCATCCTTCCAACGTCTGAGATCTGTGATCTCAGCACTGTTCCCGATTCTTTACTCCCTCACTTCACACATCCACCCAACTTCCAAATCTTGTCTTTTTATCTTCACACTTCTCACATTCAATATTTTCCTCTCCCTTCATGCAACTACCACCTTAATGTAGGTCTTCATGATAGCTTGCTTTGATGGTGGCAACCACCTTCTAATTGATCTCCCTGTTTCAAGGGTGCTACCAAAGTAATTTTCTTTAAGTTTAGATATGATCACATGACTCCTCTACTTAACCAAGTGCACTGGCTTCTTATTGTCTCTGAAGCAAAATTTAAACTCCATTTTTGCAACTTTTAAAACTTTACACAACTTGTCCCAACTTACCTTTCTAGCACTTTTTCTAGTCAAACTGGTCTGTTCTCTGTTCTTTACATATAAAGTTGCTTATCCTGTTGCCATACTTTAGCACTGACAATCTCACATGCTTTAAGTGCATCCTTATATGCCTCATAGAGTCCCTCTTTTACTTTAAAGTGCAGCTGAGACATCATCTTTTACAGGAAGTCTTCTCTGATCTTCTCAGCTTCCATTGCCCTCTCTCCTATAGTACTTTGCATTTTTGTGTTGACATGTGTATGCATATATATGTATGTATTAACTATATATTTATGTGATGTATGCATTTTTATGGACTTGTGTTAATTATTAAGATGTAAGTCAGTTTTGAGTTGAGATCCTGTACTTATAACTATATGACAAAGTAGATAGAGTGCTGGATCTACAATCAGGAAGGCCTGAGTTCAAATCGACCTCAGACATTTCCTGACTGGGTATCTCTTGACCCTGTTTGCCCCCGTTTCTGCATGTGTAAAACAAGCTGAAGAAGGAAATGGCAAACCACTCCAATATCTTTGCCAAGAAAACCCCAAATGGGATCACAAAAAGTCAGACATGAGTGAACTTAGATTTGTGGTGCATAGCACAGTGCACATATACAGTGTACACACATATATATATATGTGTATATACTACGTACCCAGGTACATAGCACACAGCATAGAGTAGGTGCTTAATAAATACTTGTTGGTTGATTTGATTTGATGTCTCTTTACTGTTCCAAAAGCCGAAGACACTGCACAAAATTCTCAGTCTCTTTGTAAAGATGTGAACCATAGTAGTTAAGTTGTGTTTGTTAGCGGTAGAGATTTTTTTCTTCCTGTGACTCAGTAGAAGTCATCACTGCACAGACAGAACATTTCTACATTTTCATAAGCAAAAGTGGCATTAGGAAATAGAGATGGCTACTCTTAATAACATAATAGAATGACTCTCCTAAAGCACTTTAGCAGAGAGCCCTTACCATAAGCGCACTGACTCTCCCATAATGCACTTCTCTGAAGGGGAGGTAAATGAGGGTTGGGCATTTGGAAAGTGTCAGGAGGATTGAGGGAGGTTTCGGGTGAAGTGAGCACTAATGTGCTCCTTTTCCTTTGGAGTGGAGGGAAAGAGTAATCCTAGGAAATAATGTGATGACAGTTTGTATTTCCCTTCCTGTAAATTGCTGGGATTGAACACAAAAGGTACTTTAACAGGTACAACTTGAAGCTTCCATGGCTCCCTATTAACACTAGGATAAAAAAGAAATTCCTCCAGCACTTTGAGTCTTTCACAGCCTGGTTATAACCTGATTTCACATCACTCCCTTTCGTATTCACTCTTTTCTGAATAATCTTGCCAACATTCCACCTCTCATCTCTGTACCTATGTACAGGCCGCCACCCTTTTTGCTTGGAATGCTCTCCTGCCCCAAGTTCCTTCTCCAAGGAAGTCACAGGCCTCTACTGAGTAAGTCTACCTTGATGGTTAGCAATAATAACAAGCATTTACATAGCACTGGCAAAACACTCATTTGACCTCATTTTATCCTTACAACAACCATGGTAGATAGATGACATTGCTATCCTCATTTTACAGGTGGGAAAATTTTGTCCGAGGTGAAGTGATCTATCCAGGGTCACGTACATGGCCAGATGTGAACTCAGGATCGCTGCTGCCAGGCCCAGTACTCTACTGATTGTTGCCTATCTGGCTAGGTATCTTTCTAATGTCAAATATGCTCTTCGTGCAGCAAGATGGTCTTAGACTCCTCCATAATAAGTTCTCTACCCCACTCACTACAGCCATGTTCTAAACTTTGTTTGCTCTCCTCGATCTCCAAAGGATCTCTTCCTCCCTCTGAGATGACGAGTTTTTAACCTGGGGACCTTGAACTTGCTTGTTTAATTTTTTTTGCTAATTACATTTCAATCTAATTAGTTTCCTTTATAATCTTATTATTGCATATATTGAGAAACATTGCTCTGAGAGGGGGCCATGGACTTCATATGACCGTGGATGGTCTAGATTGCCAAAGGCATCCAAGTCACAAAAAGGGTGACGAATTCCTGATCTAAACTGAGAATCCCTTGTACGCAATAACATTGTGCAATGACTAACTTTTCTAGACTTAGCTCTCCTCAGCAGTGCAAGGACCTAAGACAAGTCCATAAGATGATGGAAAATGCCATCCACATTCAGAGAAGAATTCTGGAGTCTGAATACAGATCGAAGCTTACTATTTGCTCTTTTCCTTTTTTTTCCTTTTGGTTTCTTCTTTCTCATGGTTCCTCCCATTGGTTCTAATTCTTCTTTACAACTTGATTAATGTGAAAATATCTTTAATATAAATGTATATGTAGAGTCTGTATCAGATTGCACACCAGGGTGTGGGGATGGGGGAAGGGAAGGGAGAAAATTTGGAATTCAAAATCTTATGGAAGTGAATGCTGAAAATTAAAAATAAATCAATTTAACAAAAATAAAAATAAATAAACTGAAAACCTTGACTTATGCTTTACTAAAAAAAAAAATGGAGGTCATTTGATATGAACTTTCTTCACCCTTTATTGGGATCTTATATTTCCTCCAACATCATCATCACAGTTTAGGTGGTGAACTGAGGCAACAGGGAATTTGTGAACAATTTTCATATGGAAGAAAACAGGAGCTTTAAAACAAGGAAAGAACCATTCTTCATGGTTGGCACTAAAATAACATTATATGAAGGAGTCAGAATTATGTGCCTCTTTGTTTCTGTTTTCTCAGCCTAAGGAGAATAATCAAACTTCTTGCCAAAGTCAAATCTCTACATGCCCCTTTGATCCCTTTCCCTACTGTCTTGTCCAGCAGATTCCTATGATTATCTCCAAACTCTACTTTTTTTTTCATTTATTCTCTTTATTCATTGGTTCCCTCCCCACTGCTTTCAAATACACTGTCTCCTCTATACTGGAAAATAAAAATAAAAAGCTTTACCTGATTCATCCGCCCCTGCTAACTATGATCCTGTAACTCTTTTCCTCCTCAGCTGAAGTTCTTTAAAAAAGTCATATATGTTTGGTCCCTTTATTTCCTCTCCTCTCACTTCTCAACCTGTTGCAGCATGGCTTTCAATCTCATCATTCAACTAAAATTGCTCCTTTCAAAATTATCAATAATCTAGTGGATTTTTCTCAGTTCTTATTCTTCATGACCTCTTTGTAATATGTTATGCTGTTGACCCACCATATACTCTCTCTCTGGCTTTTTGTGACATTTCTTTCCTTTGGTTCTCCTTCTACAGGGCCATCAATTTCCCATTGCAGTGTCTTCATGCTGGTTGTCTCCCATACCTGGGATGTATTTCCTTCTCATCTCTTAAAAGGCAAAGAGATGGGAAATGGATAGCCATGTGTGAGGAAGAGTAAGAATCTCCACTGACTGAACCATAGAGAGCATGAGAGGGAGTAATGTATAAAAAAGCTGTGAAAGTAGACTGAGATTAGGTTGTGAAGGACTTTCATGGCGAAATAGTTTATATTTAATTTTAGAGTTACTAGGAAGCTAATGGGGGGGTAAATATATATATATATATTTTTTTTTTTGATAAGGGGAGTGACATGATCAGAAATCCTTTTGGAAAAATCACTCTGGAAATTGTATGGAGATTAGATTGGAGTGGGAGAAGCTTGAGGCAAAGAGTTCAATATGGAGTCATCTTAATAGTTAAAATAGGAAGTGGTAAGGACCCTGCATAGGGTATTTGCTGTTCAACTGATAAAAAGGATTTCATAGAAGTGGACATGGCACTTCAATGTCACTGGCGCACGTGGAATACTTCCTAGGAATACTAGAACCCCTCTCCCCCATCCCCATGCTGCAGCACCACAAACAAGTTTCACTTATCTCTCTTTTGAACATAACTAGATTTGTGATTGTAGTGCAATTCTGGCTAGACTGGGTAAAAATGTTTCTATCTGGTAGCTCTAAACAGTCTCTCCAAGGAGTGGGACTGATACCTTATTCAATCAAGGCTGCTGCCTGCCTTCCTCCACAAATCAACTGCTCTGACTTTTTTATTGTGATGCAGTAAGACTATATTGAACATCTCTGTAGGCCGTCCAAGAGAAGAAAGGTACAGAGGGACTGCCCCTTGCTTAACCTCTTTACATGGCATTGGGTACATAACCTCATAATGACATATTTTAGGTGACTAAGTCCTGCAAACATCTAAAATCACCATTAAAACAGCACTTGATAACCATTTATTTGAATGTGTCACTGTGTGAGGTTTTGTGTAAAGAGGAATATAATACACAGACCTGCCTCTGCACACTAGGAATTTACAGTTCAAAGCAGATATGGTGATGTAAACAATCATTTATAATACATACTGGTCAATTCAGTGTGGACATTTATGAAGAGAAAAGGGGGAAATGAGCATTTATATAGCAATTACTATGTGCCAGACACTCTGCTAAGTGCCTTTTATCAATATTATCTCATTTGATCCTCATAATAACCCACAAGGCAGGTACTATTTATGATCTCCAGCCTCCATTCTGAGGAACTTGAGACAAACAGGGTCAAGTGATTTGCCCAGGGTCACGCAGCTACGAAGTATCTGAGGTCCAGTCTGAACTCAGATCTTCCTGACTCCAGACCTGTATCTTCTGTGCCATCAGCTATCTCTTATGAAGTATCAGAACTGTGCCATTCATTGGGGCTATAAAGGCAAATCCAG
Source organism: Notamacropus eugenii (assembly GCF_028372415.1). Classification (NCBI taxonomy): domain Eukaryota; kingdom Metazoa; phylum Chordata; class Mammalia; order Diprotodontia; family Macropodidae; genus Notamacropus; species Notamacropus eugenii. The sequence continues at coordinate 230,661,733 of NC_092873.1, read as the reverse complement.
TTCTGACTTTCAAGGAGTTTATATTCTTCTGGGTAGAGATGAAATGTACAAAGACAAACATAGTAAATTAAGGTGTGAAGGATCATAGAATTGGAGCAGGAAGGGCCTCATGGTCCAATCTACTCGTTTTATAAATAAGAAAACAGAGGCCTAGAGATTCACTTGCCCAAGGTCACACAGGTAGAGTGGCAGAACTAGAATTTGAAATCATACCTTTTGACTCAAATTTCATCCCTCTCCTCATTATTTTCTTGCAATTACTCCTTCAAACAAAACACTTTTTAAGAAAGTATAATATAGGGTATCTAGGTGGCACAGTAGAAAGAGCACTAGCCCTGGAGTCAGGAGGACCTGAGTTCAAATCCAACCTCAGATACTAGTTGTGTGACTTTGAGCAAGTCACTTAACCCTGATTGTTCGAAGGGAGGCAGGGAAGAAGGAAGGGTAATACTAGCTAAATTCCTTGGGAAAAATACTTTGTTATTAGTTAGTAGGCACCAAATAGATCTTAAGTAGATCTATGTAAAGGGCAAAGGACAGGGCAAAGTGCTCTGGAAATATTTAAGGAAGGTAAGCAGAAGATTCACATTCTCTGTGACTAGAGCAACAGAGTGATTTTGAGGTGTGATGCAGAGGAGATGAAGGGACTCTTTTTAAAAGCAGAGAGGAGGTAGGATCTTGTGTGGAGATTCAGGGTGAATTTGAGGCTTGAAGAGAGAAGGAAAGGCAGGGAAGAGCCATTGCAGGGTCTATGATAGACAATCAGTCAGGGATATAATACAAGGATTGCTGTGCAATTGGGAAACTCAGTTGAGAGTAGGTCATATGGATGGATGGGTAGGATTCTCTTTTGGTGTGGCTTTGTTACTTCCTCTAGTCGATTTCAGCAGCTTGGGAATGGTATTTATAGTCAATAGAGAGCAAGGATAAATACACGTTAGGGGTGGAGGACAAAACTGAATGAAAGAATAACCAAAAATAATTCCATTCTCTGTTTCCCTGGAAGTGAGGTAGTGAGTAGAACATTAGAATTTGAGACGGGAATCCTGGATTCAGTTTTGACCTTTGTAGTTGTTCTTTAGTCATTTCAGTCCTGTGTGATTCTTCATGACCCTTTTGGAGTTTTCTTGGCAAAGATATTGAAATGGTTTACCATCTCCTTCTCCAGCTCATTTTACAGATGAGAAAGTGAGGCAAAGAGAGTTAAGTGACTTATCCAATGTCACACTGCTGGTAAGTCTCTGAGGTTGGATTTGAACTCAGGTCTTCCTGACTCAAGGTCCAGTGCTTTATTCACTACATCCCTAGTTTCTCAAATCTTTAGGCACTAATTAATTGTGCCATCCTAAGCAAGATGATTAAACTTTCTGAGCCTCAGTTTTTTTTATCTATAAAATTCAAGGATCCTACTGAATGATCCCTAAGGTTCTTTCCAGCTTTAAATCTAGAATAGTCTGAAAGGCATGATCTGGGGCAGATCCTCTTCTGCCATGCAGTAATTATGTTTCCTATTGCCTTCACTGAAAAGGAAAAATGTATTTAGCTCTCTCCTAGCTGTCATATAGCCTGGCACCAGCTACCCATAAGGACTAAGGAATGCTCTTGTTAACTAGATGATGCCTGAATGGAAGGAGGTATATCATCAGGTTTAAGGATACAGGAGGTCCTGAGCCTATAAAGAAGAATAGATGCTGTTGCCATCACAGGACCACAAACCGTGACAGGGTAGCATATAGACAGTCTGTGGGAGGGAACATAGGGGAAAGAACACTGGATTTGGAATCTTAAGACTGGGGTATAAGTCCTGGCTCTGTTAATTCCTGCATGACCCTTGGGAGTGGGGTGGAGGGAGGATATTTAAGCTTTCTGAGTCTCAGTTTAACATCTGCAATCATACTTTCAAGTGGGTTAATATTATCATCACAACTTATAAATGGGAATAATAATAATTGTACTATATGTATCATGGGGTGGCTGTAAGAAAGGTGATTTGATAACTTTAGCGAGCTTATCATGTAGGTCAAATACCTTGTATTTATACAAAACTCAAGACCCAGTTTCTTGCTTTTCTGAAATACAGTTCTCCTGAACGTGTACTCATTCTTAGTCATTTCCTATTTTGACCAACATGGAGAATAAGAGCTCCCTAGGAGGGCCTGGCATTCCATCCCCCTAACAGGAATATACTGAGACACTGTGTCATATGTGCTATGTCTAGATCTGAAGAAATATCTCAGAGCTTAGGAAATAGTAGTAAATCAAAACAATGGGGTAAGCAACAAATCATAGGATCCTAGAATTTAGAAATAGAGAGAATCCTTGAGATTATTTAGTCTGAGGATCACAGATCTATATTAAGAAATTAGTTAACAAGAAATTATTAAGTCCACTAGGCACTGTGCTGAGCCTTAGCAATATAAAGACAGACAAAAAAAAACCCAGTCCCTATTCTATTGTGGGAGACAACATGCAAACAAAGATGTACAAAACAAGATACACATGCTCACATGTATGTGTACATGTATGATTAGAAAATTAGACTAAGAGAATTAGCTATATGGTTCTCTCCAGCTCTGTCATATGACGAACTAGCTATTTAACCTCTCAAGTGAAATTGCTTCACTTCTCTATGATTCAGTTTCCTTTTTTGGACATATGAGTGGGGAATAGTCAGACTGGTACATTGGATCATGTAAGGGCTTTAGAACCAGAGGATTTCAGTTCAAATCATTTCTGGTATGTGTGTGTGTAGTTATAGATATTATATTGCTATGTATGTGACATTTAACATGTGTATGTGTATCTACACATGTATGTGCATGCATACATACACACACATACATATGGCACAAGACCACCCAACATGATGTGCCCTCATTAGACAAAAGACTGTGCTCTATAACCAAAACAGAATTGCAATAGATTTTTTTTTTTAAAGTGAGATGTACAAATTTGGAGAACCTACTCCAAGTGTGGTAGAGCTTTCTGAGCTCATATTGGTCTGATCATCAGCAGGATGCATTGTAACTTGACTCTAACATACTGATGTCATTTTGGTCTTCTTTAAGAACAAAGGATAGCAATCAACCACATACATGTGTGTATATATATATGTATGTATATACACATAATACACACATGTGCATATCTATCTATCTATCTATCTATCTATCTATCTATCTATCTATCTATCTATCTATCTGTGTGCATGTGTTTATTATACATACAGAGAGAGCAGCATCTAAGGATGGATTGGAATGGGAAAAGCCTTGAGTGAGGGAGACCAACCAGAAGACTATTGCAATAGACCAGGCATGAGATTATGAAGGCCTAGACTGCTGGGCACCTCAGATGAGAGAAGAAGGCAAATAGAAAAGCTATTTCAGGAGTAGAATTGACAGTACTTGGAAACAGATTGGATGTTTTTTTTTGGGGGGGGAGTAGGGTGAAGAAGAGAGATGAGTCAAGGATGATACCTGGAATATGAACCTGAGTGACTAGAAGGTTAGTGGTGTCCTCAACAGTAGTAGAAAAATTAGGAAAAGGGAAGAACTTGGGGGAATAGATGAGTTCAACTTTGGATCTACTGAGTTTAAGATTTCTACAGTATTTCCACTTTGACATGTCCAATAAGCAGGTGGAAATTTGAGTCTGGAGGTGAGGAGAAAGCTTAGATCTGGAAATCATTAGCATGGAGATGATAACTGAATCCATGGGTGCTGATGAGATGAAATAAAATGGTTTAGAGGGAGAAGGGCTTTTGAAGACATCTTTCCAACTCCCACATTTCACAGAAAAGAAAATTGAGGTATGTGGAGGCGAAGTGATTTGTCCAAGTTCACACCAGAGGTGAGATTTGATTTCTTTTGATTCTAAAGTCCTCATGTGACCCAATGTACCAGTCTGACTACTCCCCACTCATGTGTCAAAAGAGGAAACTGAGTCATAGAGAAATAAAATGATTTCACTTCCAAGGACAAATGGCTAGTTGATGGTAGAGCTCAGGATGACTAGGTCTTCTAATTATCTTAGTCCAGTTCTCTAGTCCTTTTTACTATAAAACGCAAGCACTCCAAGTTGAAATGCATGTAGCATTAGAGAATCTCAAGAAAACATACTGGGAAAAGTCAGAGAATCATAGATTTAGGGTTAGAAGGAATCTTAAGGATCATCAAGTCATCCCCTTCATTTTACAGAATGAGGAAACTGAGGCCCAGAGAAGCTAATTGACATACCTGAGGTTACAAAGAGAGTAAAAGATGGAGCTGGGGTTCAAATCCAGGTCCTCCAACTGCACAGGCAGCATTCCTCTCATTGAACCATGTTGCCTATGGTCAAGCTCCTGTAATAACAAATATTTATTGTCTGTTGTATAGAATGGGGCAGCTAGATGGCACAGAGGATACAGTGCCTGGCTTGGACCAGGAAGACTCATCTTCATGAGTTCAAATCAGGTCTCAGACTCTTACTAGCTGTGTGACCTTGGGCAAATCATTTAACCCTGTTTGCCTCAATTTCCTCATATGTAAAATGAACTGGAGAAGGAAATGGAAAACCATTCCATTCTCTTTGTCTTGAAAAACCCAAATGGAGTCACAAAGAGTCAGACACAGCTGAAACGACTGAACAACAACAAATTGTGTAGAACACTGAATAAAATGCTTCGAGAGATAGAAAGTACAGTTCAAAGTTTGAGGGCGAAGTTCATTACTGACTGAGGGGGAATGCAGAGAGGTTAATTAGGGAAGAATTTCACTTGAGTTTGGACTGTACAGCATCTTTTGGGTGGAGAGAGACTGTATGAACAGAGGCATGTTGGTTTGGGAGAGGTTGCAGAGAATTTTGGAGACAATTGATTATTACATTTCCCCACGATGCCTAGCATAGTATTAAATACCTAGTCAATATTCAATATTAGTTAGTTGAATTAAATTGGGAATTTGAAGCCTATAGTTTTCAAACACTCTTTAAAGTTATACCTACCAAAAATAATAGCACATATTTTTGTGAAAATGTTATATAGCAATACGCATTTCCTAGAATCCACAGTACCAAGGAAATTCATTTCATCTACCAGCTTCCCCCTAAATCTCAGTTTTACCTCTTGCTCAGTTTTCTCAGCTATGAAATGTGGGGGTTAGACAGATGACCTCTGAAGTACTTTCTGCCTGAAATTTATCATCCCACCCATAGCTTAGTTTACAGAAGCGCTAAATCATAAACTATTAGAATGGAAAGGAACTTTAGACCTCTTGTCCTACCCTCTTAGTGAACATTATCTTAGAGTTGAAGTACCAAAGAGATGAAAAAAAGTCACTTTTCAGTTGTACTTAATTTTCACTTCTCGTTTCTCACTCTTTATCTAGCATCTAAGGAACTGACCATGGAAAAAAAAAGGAGGCTGTCATAAACTGAAAGGAAATTATTTAGCTCAGCACACAAATCTGACAGGAGGTTCATTCCCACCCAAAGGGAAATGGCAGAAAAATACAGGCACTCCTTAAAGTGAAGATGGATTTAGAATGAGGAGTCAGGCTTTTGACCTCTGTAGCCTCAATCCTACTGACCCTTTCTTGAGTGGCCAGGAAGGAAGTGACACAGTGTGAGGACAGATATGAAGCAGGAGAGGAGGTGGGAGTCTTTTTCTTTAACGTGGATAAAAATTTTATGTAACCTCAGTCTCTGTATTTAGCACATCCGCCATCCATCATTTGCAGAGGGAGCAGTGAAAATGTGGCAGCTTTGTGTGGGGATGAAGGAAATATGAGTGACTTTCTTGGTAGCGAGGCATGGTGGAGCGAGACGACAAGAAGCTATATATAATACCTGTAGGCCAAGCCTGCTGGTGTCAGCTTAAAAGCAAATTTGAGAATGGGAAATTGTTAAATTGTTAACATACGCTGAAGCCTTCTGAGGTGTGAGTGAATGAAAGGAGAGCTGTGAAAATGTACAGTTCCAGGCCTTCTGTTCTTCCGAAGAATTTCCCAGCCTCCAGACTCAAAGATCCCAGCAATGGAAAATGACCTGTCATGTTAGGACACAGAGTCTATCTCCTCATCAGGACAATGTTGGAACTTGGGATATTGAAAAGGGTTGTGTCCAGCCAACTTGACATGATAAATGATGAGGCTTCCTTAGGACTATGATGTAAGAGCCAGAACTGTCAGTGAAACCTTCTAGACATTCAACTGCGTTTGTACAGTGTAGGTGTATCTGAGATCCAAAATTAGATTACTGTTTCTATTTATTGTCACCCCACAATTCTTTTGGCTTTACTGAGGGAACTTTAAAAAAAAAAACAGACTGTGCTGAAGGCCCACACTGAGAGGGATCTGTCTGTGCAAGAAGCTTCATTTGACATTAAGTAACCTGTCTGAATTTGACTAGACGTGAAGTCAGGAGACTTGGATTCAAGTCCAAGGTCAATTCAATTCCAAAAGCATTTATTAAGCACCAAATGTGTATAGCTGGGCACTTAGGTGGTGCCAGTGGTTAAAATGCCAGGCCTGGAGTCAGGAAGATTCATCTTTGTGAGTTAAAATTTGGCCTCAGACATTTAATAGTTGTGTCACTCTGGGCAAGTCACATAATTCTGTTTGCCTCAGTTTCCTCATCTGTAAAATGAGCTGGAGAAGGAAATGGCAAACCACTTAAGCATCTTTGCTAGGAAAACCCCAAATGGGGTCATAACGAGTTGGACAAGACTGAAATGAACAACAAAAATGTGTACAAAGCTCTGGAGACACAAAAACAAAACAAAAAATTTATGAATACAGCATATATGCAGATAATAAATATAAGGTAATTAAAGAAGTAAGTGAGCATTAATTCGCTTAATGGGGGTAGGGGGAGGGAGGGAAAGGGTTCTCAAAGGAAGTGTCTGGTCTTAAAGAGAGCCAAGGATTCTAAGAGATAGAGAGGAAGAGTGAGTTTATTCCAGGCATGGATGATAGCCCATGGGGAAAAAATGTTGAGGACAGGGATGCTATGGTGAATTTGGAGAACAGCAAATAGGCTGGTTTGACTTGAATATAGTGTGCAAAAGAGAATAAAGTAATATAAATCTGTAAAGGTAGACTGAAGTGAGATAGTGAAGGATTTGGATAGCAAGGTGAGGGTTTCTTAGAGGCAATATATGACCGCTAAAGATTCTTGAGCAGGGGAGTGACATAGTCAGACTATATTAAGATTGTTTTTCTTTTTTTTTCTTCTTCTTCTTCTTCCTCCCTACCTCCCTCCCTCCTTCCTTCTTTCCTCCTTTCCTTCCTTCCTTCCTTCCTTCCTTCCTTCCTTCCTTCCTTCCTTCCTTCCTTCCTTCCTTCCTTCCTTCCTTTCTTTCTTTCTTTCTCTCTTTCTTTCTCTCTTTCTTTCTCTCTTTCTTTCTCTCTTTCTTTCTCTCTTTCTTTCTTTCTTTCTTTCTTTCTTTCTTTCTTTCTTTCTTTCTTTCTTTCTTTCTTTCTTTCTTTCTTTCTTTCTTTCTTTCTTTCCAATTTTTAAGGGAGTACAGGGCATGCCTCATGTCCTTGTATGAGGTACTTGATAAGTTGGCTGGATCTGATGAAGTATGCAAAGCACTTTGTACCATAAAATGCTATAAAGACAAACAATTTTACGACTGAGAGAGGAAGAAGGATGTCTGGTGTATATGCAGATGTCTGTATTCATCTTTACAAACACATGTATGATTGTTCATTCCATGTTATATGTACATATATGTATAATTAAAAACTTAAGTAAGAATATGTGATGTCATTATTGTGTGTATTTGTTCTGTAGAGGATATGCCCAACATGCTGGAGTTGTGTGTGTGTGTGTGTGTGTGTGTGTGTGTGTGTGTGTACATTTTATAGGCAAAAGTGCAGCACCAGGGCTGTTCATCTGCTACCCCTTCTTCTTCTTGGTGTTTGACCATCCTGTCTCCTTTTCTGAGTAATATTTATGGTTCTACTTATGTGTACTTGGTCTTCACTGGTAATAGGCCCCACAAGCTCTTCAAAATGTGGAATGGCTTTCCCTGAGAGATGGTAATTGTATCTCACTGGAGGTCTATAAACAGAGTCTGATGACTGCTTGCCAAGTATGTTATAGTAAAGATTCTTTTCTGGTACGGGTTGAGACTTCTTTCAAACTTCAGATTCTGTGACTCTGTGATGTAGTATGATATATGCAAATAGGAATGTCATTGGAAGCAGAGGACTTGGGTACAAGTCCTAGCTTTGCTTCTTATTCTCTCCTCTGGGCTTCATTTTTCTCAGTTTCTTAAAAATGAGAGTTGAATCAAATCAAATTCAACAAACATTTATTAAGTGCCTTCTTTGTGCAAGGTTGTGTGCTTGGTGCTAGAGATACAAAGACAAAACCAAAACAAAACCCTAGTCCTTGCCCTCAAGGAGGTGGGGAGGGCAAATGCAACATACCAACAGAGAGGGGATAGGAACAAGTAGGGGAATCATGAGCTGGGTGGGCCTTGAAGAAAACTAAAATTTTAAGAGTAGATGTGAAAAATGGGTGCAATTTAGGTGTGGAACACAACCTAGGCCATGAAAGAGGCAGAAGGTGGAGTGCTTAATTCGGGGAAGAGCGAAGTAGGACAATGTGACTTCTAAAGTTCCTTTCAGTTCTAAATCTGTCACCTTTTTTATTTCATTTTGCACAAGGACAGGATTTTTGAGAGTTGAGGAGGACCCCAGCAGTCATCTAATCCAACTCATATCCAAAAGGAATCCTCACGAAGACACATCTGAAGAATGGTCATATAGTCTCAGCTTAAAGACCACCAAAGACAGGTGCCTAACCTCTCTAGGGAATCCACATCACTTTTGAATAGCTTTAAATTGTTAGGAAGTTTTTCCTGACATCAAGCCTAAATTTATCTCTTAGCACCTTGTACCCAGTGCCTCTAATTCTGCCCACAAGGGCCAAACAGAACAAATCTAAGCCCTCTTCTACTTGTCAGCTTAATAAATAATAATAATTAACAATTAGTAAAATACTTTTGAATCACCTCTTAAAGGATCTCCCCACCTTAGATCTCTCCCTTCTTCCAGCCATCCTTCACACAGGTATGAAAATAATTTCCCTAATGCATGTATCTTACTAGTTCACTCCTAGACCCCCAAATCGTCAATGAGTCCTGTGAGTAAAAGACAAACACTTCAGTTTGACTTTCTGTATGGATCCAGCTTACCTTTGAAGCCTTACTTTACATTTATTGCCTTCATGATAGCTAAATTGGATGACTTGACACAATAGATTCCTGTCCCTGTGCTCATGTTGTCTCTATCAATTATTTGTTGTTGTTGTTTAGTCATTTCAGCTGTAGGATAGTGGAGCGGCTTTTCATTTCTTTCTCCAGCTCATTTTACAAATGAAGAAACTGTGGCAAACAGGGCTAAGTGTCTTACCCAAGGTCATACAGTTAATAAGTGTTTGAGGCTGAATTTGAACTCAGGTCTCCCTAACTCTAGGTATGACGATCTATCCACTGCTCCATCTACCTGCTCTGCATTAATCAATTAGTCAATCAATAAGTATTTAATAAGTGACTATTATGTGCCCATATAGCAGTGGATTCTAGGGATAGAAAAAAAAAGAATGAAACAATTCATGCTTGAAATAACTTTGACTCTCCCTTTCCCTATTTCTGTCTATTTTTGTCTTGGCCTTTTTTCATTTTCTTTCTTTTTTATTTCTGACAATCTGTACCGTGTGATGCTTTTTATTGAGATACTTGCAGTGGCTGCAATACACACTGAGGTACTTTTCTTATATAAAAATAGGAGTGGCTTTAATTAATTTCTCCATGATAGCCACTGGGACCTAAATTCAGAACTTTTAGGCATTATCCTTCTTTCAAGTGTCAATTGGTACTTCCTCCCAGTCACTTATCCTCTTTAGGATTCAGGTTTTTAATTTGTAAAATGAGGGGGACAGATGAGGTGACATTCTGCTTGACTCTCATTCACAAAGGAGGGACTATTTACCTAAAAATTGAACAAGATATCATTGAATTAAGTTGTCACTAGCACTGTCTCCAATTTAGATCAGAAAAAAAAAAGTCTACCATGAATAGAAAAGAAGATTGACCTGGAATTTTGAAAGATTTTCATTTGTTTCATGTATGTTTGCTTGTCCAGTCTTGAATTTAATTTTGCTTATTATTTTAGAGAGTTTGTTTGTTATTACTAGAGGTCTTTGGGTCATGGTAAAAGCTGCCTTCAATTATATGTGGGTTTTCAGAGATGTAGATGACCAAGATCTAATTTTTTTCATTCATTGTGCTACATAACAGAAGTAAAAATTATGTTGGGGTGCAGGATTGTGGCACTCAGGTTATTTCATGGCTATCACTAGTGTGGAATGATCTCTATCAAACAAATAGAACAAATTGGTGTGGTGGCTGAAGTGATGAACTTAAAATTAGGAGGAACTGTGTTCAAATCCCACCTCAGATACTGTATTGTTAATGTATTTTTGCTTAATTTGAAGATCTTTTCCACCCATTAATAGGCCCATGTCACTTGCTTAAATCACATGGCAGCCTAAATCACATGTGGTAGGAAGACCTTGCTGAAAAGGTGGAACAGGAAGGGCTGAGCAGAGCTGGTTAAGGTAGAGGAGAGAGAACACAAGCAGGCACAGCCAGTCTTGTGAGTGTTTGCTTGTGAGAAGGCTTGGGAATGGTGCTGTCCCCTGCAATGCTGATGTACATTGACTTCTCAGTTACTATGATGGATTTGGCTTTCTGGTGTCTGAATCAATGTTTTTCTTCTGCCTTCTATATAGAGAGTCTGTTATACTTTGTGATTCAGAACTAGACTTCCATCTTCATAGTTGACGTAGGTGCTATGAATATTGCCACAGTGATACAGGAACATACTAGCTACGCAATCCAGTTGCATATTGGACATCTTGAATTACCTGATGCTAGTATGAACATATGGTTATGTGATTTGTCTGTAACTGAATTTTATTGATGTGCTGTTTGTTCAAGCATTGCTCATGTCTGCTAGATGCATAGTTATTTGCTATATGTTGATAAGTGAAAAAGTCATTGCTATTTTCCTTATTTGAATTCATGTCTGTTGCTTAATATTATATTGCTGATGCACAATACATTAATTCCATGGAATGTGGTTTGCTGTAATAATGTAATTCATTGAGTGCATTAATATTCAAGTATGGTGCAGGTGGTACAATACCTCAAGCATAAATGGCCAGTTGAGTTCAATTTTTACACATTTACAACGGAAAAGCATAGAGATCTAATGTTGGGAATAGACCTAGACTTTAGGTATGAAGACGTTCTAGGTTAGGGGTGTTGTGAAGCTTAAATGAGACTATAGATGTAAAGCAATTTACAAACTGTAAAGTGATATATTAATGCCAGTTATTATTATTGCTAATAATAATAATTACTATTACTATTAATAGTGATCATAATTATTAGCCTGAAGTTAAACAGGATTCCAGGCTGCTAATACTTTCATTCCCTGAGCCTTCTACTGCGTTCTTGCTGAGCTTAATACCTATGGAATAATACAGAGGTATGCTGAGAAAGGTTTAATAACTGGGTTTTCCAGGAAAAAAGTGTATAGGCACACTTTGAAGTTTAATATGAATTATTAATAGTTTTAAAGTCTAAATAATCAATAAAACAACAAATCACACCTTGATTTGTAGTAAATTCTGACTTCTGATGTGTAAATACTTATGCTGAAAATTTAACAGTCCACTCAGAGTTGCTCCAGGATATACTTGTTTAAAGGGTATTGTGCAAAAATGTGAATGATTTGGAAGAGTACACAATTATGGTCACTGGTTTTAAGACAGGTCAGATGTGTTTTGGTATATTGTACTTCAATAAATTCCACACATTTTGATTTCTTTTTAAAAAAATGGTGCCATGTTGAAAGACCATGTAGAACACTAAGGATTAAAATGAGCATATACTACTTCAGGAGAGCTATAGATCAAAAATAAACATCACAAGTTACCAAAATAACTTTCAGGCATAGGGAATTAAAATCTTAAATCCCCAAATCCACTAATATAAACATTTAGACAGGGAGATGGAGGTGGTTTAATCTTTGTGTGTCTCCCAGTATTTTAGGACTCTGCTCTTCAAGGGGACTTAAAAAATGTGTGTTGAATTCCTTAATATTGAATGAGTTACCTACTTCTTTTAAAGTCTTGATGAGTGAATGTCAAGTCTACAGAAAAGGGAAATGCCAAGACATCAAGTGAAAGTGAAAGTCCCACTGAGGCCTCAGAGTTCTCATATGTAACACAAGTCAGAGAGAAGGCACATAAGTTTTTTGATGGGGAGCTATGGCACAGTGCATAGGACATTGGACTTGAGGTCTGAGATCTGGGATAGCTGTTTGAGAGCATTAATTTACATAAACCTATTTAGCAGTGGACTTCTCTACTCTAACCTCCAAAGTGGGAAATCCTTTTCTTTTTCTGATTCAATTGATAACTCCTATGTAGTCTCCCCCATCAGATACACCTCACTGCACTCTGTTAAGTTTCATTTTTCAAACATTCTACATGGCTACTCAAGATAAAGCTTTACCACTTCCCCCTTTCTGTGCTCATCATGTTGGATCTTCAAACAAACATAAACTTTCTCACCAAAGGTTTCAGTTCCTATGCAAAGCATGGAATTTGTCTTTCAAAGGAGTGTTGTATTCCTGGGTGTTAATAAAATGCTATGTACCAAAATTTCAAGCTGATTGAACAGGCTTTTTACTCATACAATCTATTTATCTCCAGGTGCAGGCACTTTGCCTAGCTCAACAAAATGTATGACACGGAATGAAAATGACATTGCATCTTCATTTCTCTAATCACTTTCTTCTGTAGTTGACTCTGTAGGCTCTAGAGCTGGGTGGGGAGAAGTAACTGCTTTACTTTAAAAACACACAGGTTCCTTTGTGGGGTAAAAATAAGTCATTATGGAACTGAGAAATTAGAGAAACAAGAGTCTGAAGTCACCATAGCCATCATGTAATACAATGTAAAAGGTAATACAATGTGTTACGTTTGTCTCCTTTCTACAACCCCTGCCCAATGGTCATCTAATCTCTGTTGGAACTCCTTTGATGTTAGGGAGCTCAGTGTAATGCAGCTGAAAAAAAGTGCTGGATTTAGAGTCAGAAGATCTGGGTTCAAATCACAGCTCTCCAGCGTAATATCCTTGGGCAAATTACTCAGATTCCATGGACCTCAATTTCTCCATCTATAAAATGAGATTGTAGGACTGGATGACTTTTAAGTTCTCTTCCAAGTTGAAATGAACTCATTATCTAATGAGTTAGCTCATTATTTTTTTAGACAGCTGTCATTTTTAGGAAGTTATTCCTTGAATTGAATTAGAATCTGATGTCTTATACTTTCTATTCATTGGTCATGGTTCTGTTCTCTGAAACTATGCAGTCCATCTGTTCTGCCTTCTAAGTAAGAGCCTTTAAAATGTTTGAAGAAGGCAAGTGTATCTTCTCTAAATCTTCTCCCAAGTTTCTTCAATTGCTCTTTATATGATATAGTTTTGAGTCATTTCAAGATCTTGGTCACATTCTATTGCACTCATTCCAAGTGGTCACTATTCTTCCAGAATTTAAGCATCCAGATGTAAGCACAATACTTTCTGGGATCTGACCATTACTAGCAGATTAGACCCTCCTTTGTTCTGGACTTAAGACTTCTATTCATGACTACAGAGTCATAATATTGAGCTTTGTCAGGTGCCAAAACCCACTCGGTCCTTTTTATTCCAGAACCCCAACCTTCATTTAGAAGAAGAATTGAAAACACACACTTTGCCTCCATGTTCTCCAGTTTTCAGACAAGAATTTCATAGTCCCTAGAAATCCTTTCTAGTTTTGTTTTTCTGATACTATCATTTTGGCCTCTTATGGGATCACCAGAAGTGGATGAAAGCCAGCAACTTGGGTCAACCTCATTAGGCTCTTTGACAGATCATAAACACATGTTCCCTGACTGTGAGAGTCAGATTTATGTTTTGAGTCCTTTCTAGGAACCCCAGCTGGCTATGATTGAACAACCAAGATACATCTGAGGCAGCTAGTTGGCTCAATGGATAGAGCCCTGGACCCAGAGTCATTTAGAATTCAGTTCAAATCCTGCCTTAGAAACTTAACTAGCTATGTGAGATCAATCATTAATCACCTTGAGTTTCTGTACATATAAAATGGATGCAATAATAGTACTTACTTCCCAGAGTTGTGAGGATTGAGTGAGATCACATGTAAAGTGTTTTTGATATATTATTATATAAACTATGGCTTTATTTATAATTTAACTTATGTAATAAAATTAAAAATGCAAATTGTTATTATTAATATCATCTACTTGAGGCCAGTAAATTTTCTTTAAGCTTATTTGTGTTGCATACTAGCTGATTTTATCAGAATTTCTTTGGAAAGAAGGATCTCATCTAACTTGGAGAATAAACTTTTCTCTCTCCCTTTGATGCTACTGCCTCTGACTCTGTCAAGGGAAGAAATCCTCAAACGTACTCTAAAGGAGAAGTATAAATCACAAAATCTCATCAGAAGGAGAATCTAAGCTCCCAGGATCATGGATCTGGGGATCTTGCCAGGAACTTAAATGAAGGCAGTACCTGGTGATGAGAAGTTTTTGTTTCATCTTGAATTCTTGTACCTAGCACGTGTTGAGACCTGAAGATAATGCTGTGGTATTCACCTAAGAAACCGTTGATGACTGATCTCATTTAAATTACCAGGACTCAGTCGTAAGTTCTCAAAAATATGCCTAGCACTCAGGAAAACAAAACAGTGTAATAAACAAATATCCACTAGACAAATTGACTTGAGTCAGATTCTGAGAGAATTAGTGAAAGGGAATAAGATCTTTCAGCAAGGCCAGTCTTCGTGTACTTGTAACACTCATGTATATTTTGAGGGCTCTGTTGATACAAAATATCTCCCCTGAGCAGGTCCTGGTGACTGAAATTCTACTGTTGCCTTGGGTTCTTGTCTGAGTTCCTTCCTGTGCAAAACTGTTTGGGAGGAGTAACACATTACATTAACTGATACTAAGGTATTTATAACTTTTGCCATAGTGAAAATGTTTGGAGTGAGAAGGGAAAGGACACAATAAGATGGAGGGAAGAGCTGAAATGAAAAATTTTGGCCTCAAAAAATTTGTAAGATTGTGAAAGAGACTCAAAACCCAACATGCATGTGGAATAGCTGGGAATTTGTTGGAAGTATATCAACCAATGGAATTCAGTATTCCCAATAAGAGAAAGCCCAGAGGGAAAGGACAACTGCGGAGGTGGGGTAAGAGCAGACGATTAGAATAGATAGTGAAAGGAAGGCAAATTTATTAAATTCCATTTTGCTTTCCCTTTTTCTACCAAGGAGAATGAACTTTGGGCCAAGACAGACTATTCAAGTACTCAGCATGCATTTAAAACTCAACATAAATAGTAAGAGTTGACCTAACTGTCCTGTAGGGGATCATATGATCACGTCTGGTTAAAACTACATCCCAGAACACTGAAACAAACAAACAAACCAACCAGTGGGCATTATTATTGATCCACTATGAGTGATCTCTGAAAGAGCATGCAGAAAGATACTTGTACTATAGGTCTGGTGATGGGCAAATGTCTTGATTTTCAAAAAAACAGAACGGAGTAGAGTTGATCAATTAAGGATCGGTGAGATTAGCTTTGGTTCTTGACAGCATTCTAGAATATGTTATTAAAGGATTGGTTTGTGAGCATTCAAAAATGGGTTCAGTGATATCCTTGAGAGTAGATCTTTTAGATTACCCTCATTTACTTTGTGGATAGGGTTGCTAGATCTGCAGATTAAGGATTTAAGTAAGGCATTTGATGAAATCTCTCATGACATTGTATTTGAGATGGAAAGATGGAGGAAGAGTAGGGTGATGGCAAATTTAAGTGGAACTGGAACAGATTGAATGATTTGCCTTAGAGCATACTCATTAATAGGTCTTGCATATAATAGATACTTATGGCATAATTAGTCAGATTGAATTTTCTTTCTACCAGCTAACCAATAAACATGTATTAAGTAGCTACCATGTCTCAGGCAGCATGCTAGGCATTAAGGACACAGACACAGAAAAATGAAATAATCCCTGGAGAGACAATATGTATAGATATAAGTACATACATAATAATTATATATGTATATTGTGTGAGTGTATATATAATATAATAATAATATATATAATATATTATAATATATATAATATATAATTATATATAGATATATATAATATATAGTTATATATATATATATATATATATATATATATATAGAGAGAGAGAGAGAGAGAGAGAGAGAGAGAGAGAGAGAGAGAGAGAGAGAGAGAGAGAGGTCACTATAAGAAAGGAGTACTTGTTTTGATGAGAGGGATTTCACAAGAGAGAGGCAAGGGTAGAGCTCATTCCAGGCATGGGAAATGGACAGTTAAGAGGCACAGAGATGTGAGAGGGAGTGCCAGGGAGAAGACCAGTTTGATGAAACCATAGACTACAGGAAGAGGAATCTTGTAAAATGAGGCTGCCAAATAGGTTGGAGCCAGTTGATGAGTGGCTTTAAAAGTCAAACAAAGTTTATCCTTAATCCCATAGGCAATAAGGAGTCGATGGAGCATATTGAAGCAGCTAGGTGACACAGTGGATAGCATGCTGGGCCTGGAGTCAGGAAGACTCATCTTGCTGATTTTGAATCTGGCCCCAGACACTTACTAGCTGTGTGACCCTGGGCAAGTCACTTAATCCCATTTGCCTCAGTTTCCTTATCTGTAAAATGAGCTGGAGAAGGAAATAACAAATCACTATAATATCTTTGCCAAGAAAATGTGAAGTGGGGTCACAAAGAATCAGACACAACTGAAAACAACTGGACAAAAAAATGAGGTATATTAAGCAGGGGAGTACTAGACCTGGGCTTTAGGAAGATCATTTTGGCAGCAATGAAAAGGATAGACTGAAGTGGAGAGAGACTTGAGACAGGGAGATCAAAGAGAAGGATGATGGTAAAAATCCAAACTGCTTCATACTTGACAAGAAAGTACATTCACTTGTTTGTGATTTTTTTCCTTACTTCTTCTAATTCTGCAGTGGCTTTCTCCTAAATTATGCATTCGTGTCCCATAGAATGATTATTAGTGGAACCAAACATAGAGCCAAAACAGGCAAGATTTGAGGATAGATGAAACTTGTTTGAGGAAGCCCCTAGATCCTCTGCAAGTGCAAAAAGACAATGAGATTGCCTTTAGGAGGTTGAGGATTAGGAAAGAGGTACATTAGAAGTTTATTGAGAGAAGCAACCAAATAAATCTTTACGATGCTTCAAAATTGATTGAATGAAAGGCCTGGCCTTGGATGAAGGGTATGAAAGTGATTTATTTGGGGAGTCAGGTTGACAGTTTCCTGTGAAAGTACCCACCTGGGGAATCTAAAAATATAAATCCTGATGAAAAGGTCACCATCCCAGCTATCACAACTCTCCCCATAGTTCTTATCTGACTTATGGTTTGTGCCCCTTTGGGAAGAAATTCCCCTTCTGAATGCAAATTTCCTTCATGTTTGCTCTCAAGGCAGTAGATGGAGAGAGTAGTAGTACCAGGGTCAGTATGCTCTGACTGCAGTCTCTGAAGAAGCCAGAAACGGTAATGTAAAGTGAAACCTCTCTCAGACAATAGAGAGATGGAACTCTCTCCCTTTTCTGCCTTTTAAGGTATTTCTAACGGGCTGTGTGAAAAAGCAAAGCCTTGTGCATACCCATGCATCTCCTGGAGGCCTCCGGAAGGGTTTCAGGACGGGTTTCAGGACAGAGACAAGGGGAGCTTCTTGGGTAGCTAGCATATGGCAAAGTCAAATAATTTGAGGTTTGTTGTTAGATCTTCCCCAGACTAATGACTTTGGACAAGTTGCTAAACATTTTTCGTTTGGAATTCTTACTGTTGTTATTGTTTGATCTGGAAACTAGGGAAAAATGAATTCCTTGACTTGTGTTCCTCTGTGTCACTGAGGCAAATAAAACTGTAGTGCCTGCCGCTCCTCAGAGACAGTATGGAATGGCTGATCTTGCTAAACACCAGGATCACTGCGATTGGGAAAAGTTAAATAGCCTCACATAAAATCTCCATCATTCCTTGCCAAGGAAGGTGCCTATTTTAAAAAAAATAAATCTTTGTTATTAAAAAAATAAAACTCTGATTTTAACAGTCTAAAGGCTTTCTTTGCTTCCCTTGGGAAACTATTTTACATCCAAACACTCCTTGATATTCAACCTAAATTTTGACCTAAGTGTGATTGCACCTCCTTCTTCACCTGCATCTCATGTTATTTTCTTTTCATCTCTGGTGTTGTTAGCTTTCCTGCCTCAACTCAGACATGATTAAATCAAGTTATCACAAGATCATAGGCTTTAGAACTGAAAGGGATATCAGAGATACACTAGTTCAACTCACTCTTTTGATACATGAAGGAACTGGGGCCCAGATATGGGAAGAGACTTGTCCAAAGTTGCACAGGTGGATAAGCAGGGAATCAAAACCAGGTCGGAAGAACTGAAATCTGATGCTCTTTCCAGTACACTGCACAGTCCTTAAAATCAAAATCTTTTAATATCTTTGCAGGCTGAAAGCAGTCAGGTTATCTGGAGAACCCATTAAATGTATTGTCTGCAGCAAGGGGTTCTTTACCTGGGGTCCACGGACCCCCACCCTCCCACAGGGGGCCATAAATAGCTTTTAGGAGAGTCCATAAACTAGGGTGGGGAAAAAATATAACATTATTTTCACTAAATTTTAGTATCCTTTGAAATCCTAAGCATTTTATCTTATGGATTTAGAAACATTATTCTGAGAAGGGATGCATTGTCTTTGTTAGACTTCCAAAGCAGTACAGGACTCACAAAAGTCCTTTTCTGTAGCAAGGGAAATTTCTAATTAGTTTTGAGGGGGTCTGAGGCTTCTTTTTTCTCACCTGACTCACGGAACTGATCATGAGGTCCAAGTAGTAGTGAACTAGGAAAAATTCCTCTGTGTGTCTAGGGTTTTCATGTCACCCCTTTGTATAAACAACAGCATAAAGACATTGTAAAGATTTTTGTAACACATCAGTACCAAGTCCATTCTCTCTGGCTCATTTCCCAGATTTCCTCTCTAAGGTACCTTTCACCCACAATATCAGGTACCCTCTGATGTGGCCAGTCTATACCTGATGGGCTCCATATTCCTGGCTTCTCCTGTCTGTAGGAGTGATGCTCAGTACTTAGTTTGCATTAAAATTTAGAAAGGATTCATAAATAATATCTTTGCCTTCTAGGAAAAATCTCACCATAGGACCATGAACAGGGGGTGCTAGAACCAGCTCGAACCTGCTTAGCAATCAGTGAGAGCTGATTGTTAAATTTTCAACATGAGCACCAGCACCTTGGAAATTAGCAAACGTTATAGATCAAGACTCAATTTATTGTTTTGTGGCTGGTCTAGACTTAAGAAAGTGATGTAGAAAGTGTTAGTAATGCAAATTAAATTTGAAAGTATGTTGTGGGTACATTATACCCCTTGAAAGTTGGTTGTTAAATATTTACCAACATCCTGCTAATAGTATGCAAAGCTCAGAGAGAATTTAGAAAGTGTATAATTCAACTCTTTCATTTTAGATATGAAAGGACATAGACAAGTTGGAGAATATTCAGGGTAGGACAACCAGGATCATGAAGGACCTTGAGATCATGTTGTGGGACGTTCAATTCAAGGGCTGCTGCCAGAATCAAATGAGATAACATATGTAAAGTGCTTTGCAAACTGGGGCTGAAAAAGGTTAAGTGACTTATACAGGACCATGTAACTAATATCTAGTAAATATCCGAGGAAGGATTTGAACTCAGGTCTTCCTGAGTTCAAATCCATCACTCTACCCGCTATGACATAGCAGTCTGGCAGAGAAAAAGCTGGTGATGGGGCTTGTAGAGGCTAATTGCCTTCAAAGTATTTGAAAGGCTGCCATGTTAAGGAGAAATTAAACTTGATCTGTTTGGCCCCAGAGGGCAAGATTAGGAGCAAGGGGTGGGAGCTGTAACAAGGCAAATTTAGGCCTGACTAGGAGGTGGAGAGGGAATTTTTGTTTAGTCATTTTTCAGTTGGGTCTGACTCTTCATGACCCCATCTGGGGTTTTCTTGGCAGAGATAGTACAGTGGTTTGCCATTTCTACAGATGAGGAAACTGAGGCAAACAGGGTCAAGTGACCTGCACAGGGTCACACAGCTAGTAAGTGTCTGAGGCCAGATTTGAAGATTCCAGGCCTCATGCTCTACCTACTGGGCCACCTAGCTGCTCAAAGGTGGGAAACTTTCAAAAACTAAAACTGTCCAAAAAAGGAATGGGTTATCTTGGGAGATAGTGGTCTTCTCTCTTTATTTAAAGACTGGATGACCATCTCAGGGCACTTTTTGGGGATTCTTTTGGGGGCTAGACTAAATGGTTAATAGGGTCCCCAAAGGCAGCTAGGTGGTGCAGTAGACATAGCATGATACCTGGAGTCAGTTAGACCAGAGTTCAAATTTACCCTAAGATACTTATTAGCTATATGACCCTGAGCAAGTCACTTACCTCCTTTTATCTCAGTTTCCTCAGCTGTAAAATGAGGATGGTAATAGCACTCATTTTGAAGAGACGTAAGGATCAAATGAGACATTTGTAGCAGTGTTTAGCGCAGTAGATACTCTATAAAACCTCCAGAAACATAGGTGGCCTATGTGCTTCTCACATTTCTTCAGGTGTTTGTTCCTGAGAAAAAGTTGAAGAAGGCACTAATAAGAAAAACAAGAACAACAGACATTTCTCTTGCCTTTTAAAGATTGTAAAGCATTTCATGTCATTAATATGAGTAAAACAAGCCTATGAGGTAAAGCACTACAGGCATTTTTATCCTCATTTGAGAAGAGGGGAAACTGAGGCTCAGGGGAATGGAATAATTTCTGCAAGGTCTCATAAGAAATTACTATCTCATATTGATTTTTATATGTAAACACGATAATAAATGCATAGTGCTCTAAGATTTTCAAAGTGTTCCATATATTTACTCTAATTTGATCCTCATAAGGCAGGTATGATTATTATCCCAGTTTTATATATGTGGAAACTAGAGTTGCCAAAGGTGGAACAAATTGCCTGTGGTCACATAGCTATTAGGTACCTGAGACATGATTTGAACTCCATGTCCAATAAACTAGCTGTTATGACACCTTTATATATGTATACACATATGTGTATGTATACATATATATGTACATATATACACACATATACATCATATGTACATGCTGTATCTGTCTCCCAACAGAATGCAAGTTCCTTGAGGACAGGTACTCTTTCACTTTTATTTTTTCCCAGTGCCTAGTGCATAGTCCATTTAATAAATGTTTGTTGATTGATTGCTTAAAATGTCAGTGATAGAATTAGAACATTGATTTCTCAACCAGAACACCCTCTACTATGTCAAGTTTCAAACCTATGTGTTCCAACACCTAAATCAAGAGCTCTTTCTACTGTAGCAAATTAACTCTTTTTTCTCTTTGCTTATCATCCCTGGACTGTTTCATTACTTGTACCTACAAAGAATCCAAAGTAAGCCAATATCTAAACCTAGAGTAGAACTCAGGTCTTTTGATTTCTAGGCATAGACTTTACATCAGAAAAATGAAAAAGTCAGATCTCAGATAATTCCTGGAATTAAGATAGCCATCAGGAAAAACCAAACCAAAACAGAACCAAAACCAAGTCTACTGTTTCAGATCTCCTTGCTCCTCTAATTTTGACAAACCACTGTTCCATCCCCAAAGGATCTCTGGTTCTTCCGGCCAACCAGTGTCAAAGGAATATATGTTATCATGTCACTTGCCCTTCTTCTCATAGCTCCAGTCTATGTAAACAACTCTCACTGGACAGCTGTCAATACAAGGATTCTGTAGATAAGCTAATGTTGGTTATTACTTTGGAGAAAACCATACTGACTATGGTGGAGAACAAACCTCTAAAGAATGGAGCCAGGAAGAAGTTCAGTGGCATTTTTGGTGGCATTTCAAGGCATTTTTTTCCTTCTGTGGTGTAGAGAGCTCCCAGCAAGCAAACTCCCTTCTTTTCATTCAGATATATACTTGCTATGCAACTTAAAGAATCAACTGGCATGACTGTGACCCTGGGGTTACCTAGGCAGGTAAGTATGTGTCAGAAATGGGATTTTAAACCCAGTCTTCCTGACTCTAAGGATACCTCTCTCCTTAAGCCACACCACCTCTTGCAGTGATCCTATTATTGCTAATTCTTTACATAAACTACCCCACCTACCTGAAAAGAGGCTTCAGGCACAGGGTGTGATGCATATGGAACTCACAGAACATAGTAACATACAACAAACAGAAAAATAAAGCTGCTCTCTGAAATCACATAAAGGTCTAAAAGAAGGCACTGTCAAAGGGAAAAAAATGAGAAGGATGGGAAGGCCTGGAGAATGTATGGGCCATGTCTATGGAAAATATATTTGAAAGGAATGTTTTAATGTTGATTAGAGGAAGGCTAGTAGGAAAGAGGTAGAGTCCCAGGTTTGACTGACTGTTTTAATTCCTATGATGTGTAGTAGTGGTAGGTGAGAAGGGTGAAGGATAAAGAGGGGAGGAGGGAGCAGGGAGAGGCTGACTCAGTAGCTATTACCTCTGACTACTCCAGTCAAATTTGTTGTTGTTGAGTCATTCAGTCATGTTCATCTCATGACTCCATGGATTATAGCACACCAGGTCCTTCTATCCTCCACTGTCATCCAGTCAGTCCAAGCTCATATTTTTTTGTTTCCATTACACCATCTATCCATCTCACCCTCTGTCATCTCCTTCTCTTTTTGCCTTCAGTCTTTCCCAGCATTAGGTCTTTTTCAATGAGTCTTGTCTACTCATTGTGTGGCCAAACTAGTTACCTTCAGCTTCAGTATTTGTTCTTCCAATGAATATCTGAATTAATTTTTTTAAAGTATTGACTGATAAAAAGAATAAGTTACCTTTAAACACTCAGACAATCACCTGTGCATCTCTTGGAGTACCCCTGCTTGGTCAGAGCTTCACTACAGAGACTACTATCAGAAGGGAGATGTCAGATTCTGATTATAGGATTCAAGCCCTCAGTGTCCTCTTTTCTAAAGATGGAGAACCTTACCTGGCAGTTTGGGTACAGGAGACACTTGTCTATAGAGGTGGAATTATACTACAACCTTCTACATGCATTGTGAAGATGAGGGAGCTCCAAATAGCCGAGGATTTCTGCTCTGTTCATGAAAAGAATCAGCATTCACTTCTCTGTATCTATGTTTTTCTTGGGAAGAAACTTCTCAAGATTGTCTCAAGTTAAAATTTGTTTCAATTCACTGGAAGTGCTTACAAAGTGGGAAATAGAATGTCCTTGAACCCCTAAAGAGTATTTTTTTAGATTTATAAAATTGGATGTATGAAATAATGATAAATAATTATAATGGTGACGATAGTGATGATAGTTTTACACTTATATAATACTTAAATGTTTGCATATATTATTCCACTTGAATCTCCCAACAATCCAATGAGTTAAATGCTATCATTATTCCCAATTTACAGATGAGAAAATGTAGACTGAGAGAGAAGAAGAAATTTATCTGGGGTCATATAACTAGTAAGTGTCAGGAGAAGAATTCAAAGCCAGATCCATTTTACTCTAAGTCCAGAAACCAAGGGTACCTATATTTATTCTGGCAGTATCTTTTCTGAAGCCCGACTTTTTCAAAAGTCTTGGAAAATGATGAAATAAAAGAGGATGTGAGCACTAGTTTCCCAACCTGCATGCCAAAAAACTCTTAATACATACATACACATGCATGTGTGTATTTAATGGAAATTTACTCTGAAGGTAATATGAAATGAAATTCTAATTAAAAAGGGAAATATTAAATACCAGCAAACTTTCTTTAACAGCTCCTGCCTGAGTGTGACAAGTATGAACCTCTTTCTCAAATAACATGAAGGCTGATCGTAGTATAAATGGACTTAGCTTGAGGTTTTCAGTTGTGTATTCTTTTCTAACTGGGAAATTATGTAACTCCAGACTGCCACAGTGTGGCAATGATAGGTGTTTGCAGGCAGGTTTTCCTAGGAGTTTATGAAGATTTATGAGTTGGCAGAGCTAACTTTTTTTTTTTTAATATGTAAGACCCTAAAACCCCCAATTCACTTGTAAACCAACAGGCTTATTTAAAAGAACTTGGGAAAGGAAAGTCAAGTTAAAGGTTAGCAGTTGGCATCGTGAACGAGGTCTAATTTGTATCCTGACCACTTGGGTACCTCTGGGCAAAGTAGCCCTAAAACATAACAAGAGCAGACAATCCCACTTTCAAGATCTCTTCACTTCATTTTAAACAAGTCCCATTTATTTCACCAGCATTAAGTTCAAATATGGTAACAAAATGAGCATAATAGTTTCCCACTGCTTTTCTGGCAGCTGCCCTTATTAGGAAGGAAGCCATTTTCTATATCTCAAGTTTAATTGGGCTCCACTAAGCCCAAACCCCTTGAACTTCAGAGACCAGGCTTGTTTTTTGTCCAAATTGCTTTGGAAATAAAGACAAGGTTGGGGGTGGGGGTGGGTAGGGCTGGAGCTTGTAACCTTCAGCTGCTAAATGTTACCCCCATTTGCCTATCCATAGATCAGTTTCTCTCTGGAGGAAGTGAGAATTTGGATGCGACTTGGTAGAAGAGGACAGTGACAGTGGGTCCTTGATTTAATTCTGTCGACAGAGAATTCGGTCTTTGTGTAGCGTGCCCTTCCATTACCTTTCTGTAAACAGTCCTCTCCCCACCTCTCAAGCCATTATCAAGGTCCCTGTTTCCTACTGAAGCATCTTGTTCAGGCTGATGAGTGAATGGGGGGGACCAGGGACTTCCCCAACATAGACCCCAGGCAATCTTACTCTAGGTGGGGAAGGACAGACTGGACTGCAGCCAGAGAAGCAAACACAAGCTGAGTTCATAGCATCTGACTCTCCTCAAAGAGATGACTTAGACAAAAAAGGATCATATGTCTGGCAATCTGAGCACAATGACAACAGGGACAGGACAATGTTGCTCTGATTGGATTAAAGAACTTGGAGGCAGCTGCAACAGCATCAGAGACTTTTACAGAGAAAAAAACACACCCACTGACAGACAGTGTGATTGTATGTGGTGGTGCCAGTGTCTAAGTATATTTCATAGGGGCTGATGTAATGGCTCCTTCACATCCGAGCCTAAAAGGCTGACTTTAAACTGCTAGGCCAAAAGGTGAATATTAACTTTAAGAAAAGTGATTTTTTTTGTCTCCTTCCAAGATTTATTTTATCCTTGTTTCACTAGAATACATTCTTAGGGGATAAATGAATATCTCTTAACAAGGTATTAAAACATAGAGGCAGTGGCGATATATGCAAGTTGGGCCTGAGGGAAGGGAACATAGAAAATGTTATGGATTTGCTAGCAGGTTTGAGGTTGTTCAGGCCTCTTTCCTCTAGAACCAATTCCTCTTTCAGAGAGCGTTTCCAAGAACAAGAGGTTTGAATGAGTAAGACTAAGGACATTGAAGAACAGATCCAGCAATAGGGTAGGGTCAGTCAGTCAACAGCATTTATTAAGCGCTTACAGCGTGTGAAGCACTGTGCTAAATGCTAGGGATAGAATGAAAGGCAAAGACACAGTCTCTGCCCTCAATGGAACAGAAGACAGCCTTGATTTAGCAGGCAGTTCGGTTTCTTTCTTGCCAAGGAAAATCTTTTTGTTTCTGTGGGTGGCTGTTAAAAACCTTACCGCTTGGCAGAATAGGGTAGTTGCCAATGTGGTACGATCTGAGGGGCACTGAAAAGTCTGATTGTCTAAATAAATTTCTTTTACCTATTCTCCCTGATGCCGTGTCTTCCTTCAGTGAGTAGATGAATTAAATATGCCTTAAAAATGCAAATGCTATCTCTTGGGCTAAGATATTAAGTCATTATCTGTGCTAAACAGCTTACCTAGAAACAAAATCTAGGTTAGGTCACCTTGAAGGGTTCTGAGGGAATAGGTCATGAGGAGTATGAAGGAGTTGGATGGAGATGGTCAAGGGAATGGCTTTAAAGTGGGATAGAAACAGGGGAAGAAAGTGAATGGTTCTTTAAGATGAGTGATACAATGGTAGGACCCTGAGCAGCCGGCAGAATCACGGAGCACTGGCTACCAAAGATCCAGATTAGCGTAGTTTTGCTTGCTCTAAGATATAGTAACCAGGCAGCAGAGGCTGCTGGTTTGAATTGAAATTCTCTTCCTGTTATTAAGAGTAGTAAATACTGCCCTGTCTGCTACTTTAGAATTTTTGCTTCTGAAAAAAGAGAGAAGAATTTCCTGCTTGGAAGGGACAGCAGAGGCCTTCGGGCTATAGTTCTGCTTGATGCAACAGTCTCTCCCTGGGGAAGCAGTCAGGCTATGTGCCAAAAGCCTTTCGTGTTGTCCAGGGGTGAGGTCAAATGAGAGGGATTCCTCCTTCATTTTTAATTCTTTATTTGAAAAATGTCTGGTACTTTTTTGTTTTGAGTCCTTGTACAGGACCAGAACAGTCCTGCATCTGACTGGGGTGTGGAGAAATAAGACGCATTTCAGATGCATTCCTAAATCATGAACTTTCCTCATTGACGTACATGCCATCGTAGACGGTGCAGCTGTACACCATAGATCTTTAAGACTTGATTAAAAACAACTTCAGAAGGACTTCTCTGGGAAGGCTGTGATGAAGTTGTCTATGTGGCAGAGTTGGCCATTGTCTTCAATGGGACAGAGGTTAATGATATTTAAAGAACAAGCACTGGGTTTGGTTGTAGCATTATAAAGGTAGATTTGAGTGGTGGATTAGGACTCAGGAGAATTGATCATCGATAAACTTAATTTATGTCTTTGTCAATTTTCCTTGCTGGCTGTTCTTCACACTTTCTGCTGCTACATTTCAGGAAATGCCTTGATCTTAGCACTCAAGCTATAGAGTCCTTTCATGCTTCCCTCCCGTCACTGCCAACTATAATTATTGCTAAAATGGAGTCTCCATATTAGCCCCCCTCCATATTGGCTTTAAGAATTTCATTGTTTTCTGGGTTTTTTTTTTAAAGCCAAAGAAAGATAAAGTTTATTAAAGATTTGCCAAATTGAGTTGGCTCTTAAGGAGCCTAAGCATTTGTAACACTTGTATTCGCAGCAAGCCAGATAGAATCTCAGCTAGACAGAGTCTGAGCTGGATTGAATCTGAGTACCTTCATGGAGGTGAGATGGAACTTAAATACAGGAAAGACTATAGGAGGGATCTGGGGGTGGTCTGGTAACCTAGGGTGATGGGAGGAGGGGTTTAGGAAGGGTCTTGAGGAGAAGTCCAAGGAGGACCTCAGTGGGACTAGGGTGACTTGTCAAGGGTTGGAAACAGCTAGAGGCAATCAGGAGATATAATCTGGAGATATCAGACAATGGAGAGCTTGGGTGGGAAGCAGGTGGGGCAATCCAGAGATCTTGATAGGGGTGATATGGGAATGACCAGTAACCTGGGGTGAATACAGATAGACTCTAGGTAGGATCTTGATGGGAGTGGTCAACAGCTTGGGGAATGGGGTTTTGATGGGATTGAGGGTGGGGGGGTGCAACAGAGACCTGATCACAGCAATAACAAAAAATGTGTGGGCTTCCTGAGACTGCTAGAACAAATGGGAAGATTAGATTTGAGTAAGAAAGATCAGATTAAGAGGGAAGATTCAACGGGAGCTCAAGAAAGCTCCCAGAGTCTGAACCCCATCATTCCCCCCTCAAACAGATTGGACCCAAATTCTTTTGGGGTAAAGAGGAAACTGCTTCCTGCTGGCAAGGGACATAGAGCTGTCCCTGCTTTGATGGGTCCTATTCAAGGGGTCAGACTTCAGAACCTGGGCAGTGCCGGATCCGGTGGACTGGAGACCTTGAATTCAGTCAGAGGTTGGTATATAGCCTAGGCTGTTGTCTGCAAGTTGATGGCTTAAACTCTGGAAGACAAACCTGGCAAGGAGGTTAGACAAAGACCAAACAGGTGCAAGAGGAGTATAAAGAAAAGACAATTTTCCTGTCATAAAAGACAATTTCTCTGGAGAGAATCAAAGATGACTATGGCAAGGCCAAAATATAGAAGGGCATGTTTGATAGGAGAGTTTTTTGCTGTCAGATATCCCCTTTTCCAGACTGCTCCATAGGTATGTAGAACAAGGAAAGCATATTTTGAGTAAATAAAAACATCAACTGGCCTGGGCTCAGGTCCTAAGGAATGGGTTAAGACTCCCAAAGCCTGTCCTCTCCTTTCGTCAACATACAGAGTGAAAGGTTTTCCCAGACTGGGTAGGTCTAGTGATGGGGTGGTGGTCAAATTAGGTTTCAGATTCTCAAAAACTTTAGCCTGCTCTGAAGCAATGCCCTGAGTAGGGTCATAAAAGGATTTAGCAATAAAACCAAAATTAGGAATCCAGAGTCCACAAAATCCAGCCATGCCTAAAAACACTCGAACTTGTTTCTTAGTGGCTGGAACAGGGATAGATAGTCTTTTTTCTCTCAGAGGTTAAGGAGAGAGAGGTGGGCGTGAGTTCATGGCCCAGATACTTTATAGACTGGCATGCTGTCTGGACTTTGTTCCAAGAGACCCTATAGCCTCAAATGCCTAAGAAATTAAGGGCTTCTGTGGCAGCAGCCAAAGAACCCACCTGGGTGGGGCTACATATAAGCATATCATGCACATACTGAACTGTTTTTACTTTTTTAACATTAGAATCCTGGCAATTATTAATCATCCTTTCGCAGGGGTTCCACTATCATTAACATATGTGAGTTTATCTGTCCCCTTCTGAAGCCTTGTAAGACCACCAAGAACTGTCTATATCTCCTCTTAAACCCAATGCTCCATTCTTTTTGAGATGATAAGCTTCAAGAGATACAGGGGTGATGGGGCTGCTCATCTCCTTTTATATGCTCACCTTTCCCACCATTGCTTTCAATGGCTCCTTACTCTCTTAGGCAAGAAACCACAGAGTAATTTTTGACTTATTATGATCCTTCATTTAGCACATCAAATCCAATATCTTTTCCCCTCACAGTACTTCCTGAATGTTCCCCAGTTCATTTGGGGCTATATTTTTAATGATGGCAAACAACTGTGTTTTTAGAAAGTCTTTGACATCCATTTAGCCTTTTCTCTAAGAGGGAATATAGTTTACAAGAACAATTTACTGGGATCAAGATGATTCAATTGTAGTTAGTGCTTGATTGCAAAGACATTTTTGGAGAAGCCCATTTATTTCTCCTTCGCCTGATGGACTGTCCTTTGCTATCAAATGAGACAATTTGTACAAAGTGCTTTTCAAAGCAAAAAGTACCATATAAATACCAATTGCCATCATTTTTATTATTATAATTTGCTTTGTAAACCAAGATGTTGCTTCATACCCAGCGGATGGGACAGGTACACTTTAATGATGGACTGTTAATGTGACTTAGTAAACAGAATACAGGAACTGAAGTAATAAGACCTGGATGCAACTCTTGCTTTGGATACTTTCTAGGTGTACAGGACTTGGCAAGTCACTTAACCTTCCTAATCCTCATTTTCCTTCTCTGTAAAATAGGAATAATTTTAAGTAGTAGTCAGGTAGTATTGGGTTGTTGTGAGCAATGAACAAAGGAATGTATATGAAACACTGCATGAAAATGAAAGTCATTATTATTATAGTAATATAATTATATTATAATTATATTATATACATAATATAATATAATATAATTATATTATATTATAATAATAGTCATAGCCATAAAGTCTCATCTGGATTCTGTTGTAATAGAACACATAGGTTGTGAGGCTGCTCTTTGGGAACAAGGTATAGTCTCAGATTACAGAATAACTGATATCTCTGAGTGAAGCTAAGTAGGCTGTATGAGGATTGAGCATGTTAGGTTGGCATTATTGGCCCCTGCTCGAAGCAATGAAGCCAGCCTTAACCATTAAAACAGCTATCTTCACTATCTGTTCATAGTTTCATTGTTTAGCAGCTTCAAACTACACTAGAAAGCCCTATATATTTTTCAGTGCTTTGGTGCTGGGATGAAAGAACACAATCTAGGATCATTAGGCTAGAAAAGAGGCTTTTTCAAAAACATTCTTTGGTATCTGGAACTTAAACAAACAATATTGGTCTTAGGCATGATTTATTTTAAGGGTGGTTTTAACAGAATGCTGTCATATTGAATTAATGCTCTGAAACTGGTTGAAATTGAGAGCAGATACTTCACCTTCTTCCAAAAGGTCCTCAAAGTTGTGTATTACTGTGACGCTCAGAACTGAACTTGAAGTGAGTTTGGTTGGAGGTTAGGACATCTATCAAGGCATGCATGCAGGCTCCAAAAATGTGTAATGACCAACAGTAATACCTTACTTTGGTTTAGCGTTCTAGATTCTTTTGGCTCCACTCCACGGGAGGTAAATGAGTAGTATTAGCTGGCATTTATTTAGCTCCTACTATATGCCAAGGATTATGGTAAATACTTTATTAATGTCTCATTTGATCCTTACAACAACTCTGTGAGGTAAGTACTGTTATTATACCCATTTTGCAGTTGAGGAAACTGAGACAGACAGAGGTTAAGTGACTTGTTCAGGGTCACACAGGTAACGAATCTCAGAGCAGGGGTTTGTCCTCAGGTCTTTTCATTCCAAATCCAATACTTTTGCCATTTTATCATTTGGTCCTAGATCCAGGATTAGAACCTAGTCTTTTGAAAGGGATGGAGGGAATGGTGACTTGGGTTTTGGTCTTTGTCAGCCACACTACTAGTTAGTTGTGCAATCTCGAATAAGTTACTTAATTCTTTTGGCCCATAAATAAGGAGTTTAGACTAGATAAACTCCTAGTTTTCTTCCGACTCTAACATCCTGGAAATTATAAAATCCTAGCAGATTATTGTTCTAATAATCTTTCCCCGCTGGATCCGGCTAAAGTGTTCCAAAATTACTGAAGAAGAAAGCAATGACATTTGTCACAAGGCAAACACTTTCTTGTCTTTCTATCGGAGACTAATTTAGAAACTGTCATGTAGCTTATCATCATGCTGGTATAGAGGAATTCTTTAATTTCAGAGGTAGGCTTTTTTGCAAACCTACCTGGGTACTGCCATTTGTGGATCTGGGCAAAAACAGAACTGCAAAGTTCAGAGACTCATTCCTCCCCGCCCCCCCCCCCCCCTTTTCTTCCACACATAGCTTCCTGTTTCTATGGCAATGAATGGGATGTTTTGCACTAAGAAATACTTTAAATGCCACTGGGGGAAGGTAAGATCCACACAGAATTCTCTACAGAGCAGGAAAGTGAGGTGAAGAGAGAGAAGTGAAGGGATGCTAAGAAGCAAATTGAGCGAAATAAGGAGAGAAAAAGGAAAGCTTGGAATGGGGGTGGGGAGAGGAGGGCAAAGGAAAGAATGTGGCTTAGAGAATAAAGTGGGAATCAAGAGGTATAGCTATTAAGGAGGAACATCCATACACACTACAGGTGCAGACACAGATGAAGAATCTGGAGCCTGGAGGGGATGGTTCTTACCTTATTATTGTGTCTCATTCTCTGAAATGTTGATTGCCTTTGCTTTTTCTACTTTACTAAGTATTCACAGGAGTCATGATGGGATTTGTGGCTCCCAGTTGGTAGTGGTGGGTGGTGAGGGAAGGGTTCTTGGGAAGCAATGCTGTAGGAACTTAGGGTCTCTCCCAAATAATCCTCACCACTCTAGGAATTCTTTCAAGGGCTGCTGCTTTGATTAAACTCTGAGTTAATGAAGCTCTTAGGGGGTCACACTATATTTGCAGATCGAATCCAAACTCCTAGGATTCTAGGGCCCTTCACAAAATGACTTCAGCTTTCTAATTTTCCCTAGACATTCCTTGTTCTTTGTCCAGACTTGATTGGACCTGTGCATGAGACAGTGTTGTGGAATGGAGAAAAAGCTCAGTCAGAAGATTTGGGCTCAAATCCCAGATGCTGTACTAACATCTGTGTGACTTTGAGCATCACTTAACCTTGTTTCACTGTAAAATGAGGAGTTTGTACTAGATGACTATCAGCTCCCTGAGACTGTTGTTTCATCATTTGTAGACCCAGAGTCTACTTCAGTACCTGGTACATAGTGGGAACCTCCTAAATGCTTGTGGACTGATTGTGGCTTTAAATAATGGGAACCTGTTCTCCATTCTCTGAATAAACCTTGTACTTTCCTGACCCTCTATTTTTGCTCCTATTATCTGCAGTGTCTCAAAGTCTCTCCCACCTCTTTTCTCCTATAGAATTCCTGCCCAACTCTTCAAGGTCCAGCTCCAGTTTTACTTCCCTGATCCCCCTAGCTAGGAATGTTCTTCCTATCCTTTGGAAATCTGTAAAATGTTGATGGACTTCTCTTTGAGGCTTATCATATTCTGCCTTGTATCAAGGTTATTTGTGTGTCATCTCTCCTACTAGGATGTAGATCCCTTGAAAGTAGTTTTTGTATCTTTACTTCCCTTACCAAATAGCACAGTTTCTGATGCAAAGTAGGCATTCAGTAAATATCTATTGGATGAATGAATAAAATGTAGCCCAGAGACAGGCATCTCAAAGGTATTGAAGATCCCTATACTTCAGGTTAGAACCTTGAATCTGACTGTTGTAAGATTTATTATGAATAGGTTAATGAAGGGGTGGGGAAATTGTAGCCTACGGCCTACTAGGTGCTTGGGTGCAACCTTTTGACTGAGTCTAAATTTTACAGAACAAATCCTTTTATTAAGGGATTTGTTCTGTGAAGTTTGGATTCAGTGAAAGGGCCTCCCTTGAGGATCTAGAGGGCCACATGTGGCCTTAAGGATGTAGGTTCCCCACCCCCTGGCTGACTAGAAAAATCTACTCCCTTCCCTTCATTTTTCTTAGCAGTGGTGGCATTTCCAGTAGTTGATATAACCAGATCACAAGAGTTAGAAGTCACAGGGATTATTTTATTTGAGGGGAGAAGTGCAACATTGAGGGAAGTAGAAGGACTATAGGGATTGGCAGCAAAGCTGGAGAGATGATTGAGAAGAAAAGTATCTCAAAATTGTCATTAAACTTTTTAATGAGAGTCAGAATAGAATGGACAGAGGACTGAGGTTGAAATAAGGAGGACTTAACTTCAAATCCTACTTGGATACATCGTGGTTGTGCAACCATAGGAAGGTCACTTAATATTTTAATGTCTCAAGCAACTCTCTAAGGGCAGAAATTACAGATAAGTTTCTGATTTATATCAATAGAAGGAGTTTCCACACCAGGAACTCCCCATAACAAGGAAATGATAGTTTTGAGTCTAGACCAAAATTAAAAAAAATATATCCTTATAAATCTATGACCCAGGTGGATACTTTTCCACCTCCCTTTTAATTCTATCACTGTTACCTTTTAGTTGCCAAGTACAAATAAATTGCAACTAGTTATGAGTTCTTTCTCAAAAAAACCCAGACACCCCAGGAAGGTGTAAGCTCCTTAAGAGCTGAGATTGTCTCAATTTTTTTTTTATTTAAAACACTAGTGACTAACACAGTGCCTGGCACATAATAGTATTTTCTTGATTTTTATATTGATTGATTGGTGGTATATGAGCTAGATTGAAGGGAGAGATCCTGTCAAAGTTTACTGAGAAACAGCAGTGTATTCTAGTCAAATGAGTTGGCTCTGTAGAAAAGACCTTCTGGTATTTGTGATCAGGGGCCCATAAAAAGGTTCACCTCCAGCTGCCGCATGTGATAACTAGTTTCTCGTAAAGGAAAGTTGACCAGGAGTCCTATGAGCCAATGACAGGTGGATTGGAATTAGGCCCACGAAAAGGAAAAGGATGCCAAAAAGTTCAGGAAATGGCCAGGGTCCAGTCCAAACAGCCAGGGGCAGAGACTGAGGTGAGTATCAGTCCCAGGATAGTTACAGGGAGGTGCCTCTTCCTAAGGGTTTGGCTAAGGGGAACAGGTTTATTTTCAGTTAATCCAGGGATGCCCAAATTGACATATAGCTGCCACAAATTGGTATGTTAACTTCAAGAGGCCCTCATTTATGTGCAATAAAATAAGCTCATTTATACATCTTACTAGAATAATATTCCAGTATATTTTGTTACACTCCTAAAATACAGGACAGATCCATAAGTTTGTTGTAGAAAGGAGGTTAATGATAGATTTGCAGTTTCAGGTATAATCATCTCTTTTTATTATACTGTATTATGGAAATGCTTGCTTTATTCCATAAATTAAAAATAAAATATATTTTTAAAAAAAGAAAGGAGGGATAGGAAGAAAGAGTTAGGATTTCTTTACGAGATGAGAGGGAGTTTGACCTGAAATTGCTCCGCTTCCCAAGTTCATAATTCCTTCATAAGCCATAGTGGTAGAAGGAGAATAACTTCGTTCTTCTGTTTTCCCTTATAAGAGATATGGGAACAAGAATAATGTAGATTCTGCAGCTGGACGTCTCCCAGTACCACCAACTGACCAGCTATTGTCAAGCAAGGTAAATATTGGTTCAATAAATAGTTGTTGGTTGATTAATCATATTGAAAGCATGTGAAGACAGGATGTTTTTAAAAAACACTTTTCATATCAAGACTTATTCTTCATCTCTGTTTACTTTAAGCCATTATTACTTCATGACTATATCACGTCAAAAGCATCCTATATGGCTTCCTTGAAGTCTCTTCCTACTATGGTACCTCCTGTCTATGTTGCATCCAAACTAGAATCCCTTAGCACCACATTTATCTGTCATTCCTCTGCATAAAACATTAAATGGATGCTTGCCCCTGAGTTTCAGTCCTTTTTATAATCAGGTGCTGCCCTAGCTATCTAGGCTTCTTTCTACTCCCTTACATGTACCTTCCAACCCAACCAGGAATAAAAATTACTACTACTGCTAATATTACTACTAATAAACCAACAATGACTAATATAACACTTTAAGGCTTGCAAAGCACTTCACAAATATTATCTCATATGATCCTCATTACAACCCTGGGAGGTAGGTGTTTTATTTATTCCCACTGTACAGATGAGGTAACTAAGGCAAAGAGGGATTAAGTGATTTGTCCAGGGTCACATGGCTAGTAAGTATCTGAGAATGGATATGAACTCATACTTCCTTACTCTAAGTCCAACATTTTATTACCTGTGACACCAAGCTACATCAGTACAGTGTGCTCAGTTCCCTCTGAATACATAATACTCAACCAAGCTTCTGATCCTTTATTCATGGTTGTCCTCTCCTAGGATATCCTGTCCTTTCATCTTGGTCTATGTAATAAATTCAATTCTTCCTTCAGGGAACAACTCAAATTCCACCTCCTTTCAAAGCCTTCATGGAACAGTCCATCACATCAGGATAATAGAGTATGATCACAGAATGCAGGAGCTGCAAGGGACCAATACATCTTCAGATCCACCCTCCTACCTCTTCTTTTACAGAAAAGGAAGCTTAGGCCTAAAGAAGACAAAGGATTTTCCCAAAGTCTTATAGCCCAGTTAACAAGAGAGACAAGATCTCTTCATCTTCAGGTCTTTGGACTCTTGACTCTTAGTGTCAGGTTTTCACAACTGGACTATTCCCTTTTCTGAAGTCTTCTATCACTTGTCTGTACCACAAAAGCAAGCACCTCACATGGCTGTGTATATACATACATGTATACATACATACATATATACAACTGAATGACATATGTATGTATATGTGATTTAGTCATTTCAATCATGTTTGTGACTTCATTTGGAGTTTTCTTGGCAAAGATACTGGAGAATTTGGCCATTTTCTTCTCCAGATCATTTTACAAATGAGGAAACTGAGGCTAACAGGGTTAAGTGACTTGCCCAGGGCCACACAGGTATTAAGTGCCTAAGGCCACATTTGAATTCAGGTCTTCCTGACTCCAGGCCTGGTGCTCTATCTACTGAGTCCCCTAACTGCCATATCTATCTATCTATCTATCTATCTATCTATCTATCTATCTATCTATCTATCTGTCTATCTATCTATCTATCACAAATATGTTATATACATAACAATGTTAACAACAATTTTAATATATATGATATTGCTATGTATAAAGCATTTTTTATACATATACGTATATATGTGTGTATGAAATTGTTCAATAATTGTTTAGGTGTGTTAGTCTTATCTTCTTTGCTAAACTCCTGGGGAGCAGGGCTTCTGTCTCATTTGGATCATAGACTTCAGAGAGGACAGTGGTCTTATCTATCATTTAGTCCAAATGTTTCATTTTGCAGATGAAGAAACTGAAGCCTAGTGAGTATGATGCTCATTTTCCCATAGAGGGGGGGGGAAGGAAAGAACTGTGACATTATTAGTTTGGAAACTGTGCCCATTGATGGAGATCAGCAGCTCATCTGACATAGACTGTAGTCAAGTTGGGGTGCTTGAAGCGTTACATGACTTTCCTTTGGTGATACAGCTGGTATATGTCCTGGGTTGTACTTGAACCTATTCCTTCTTGACCTGGAAGCCAGTTTTTTATATTTAGACTTTTTGACTTTGACTCCATTTAACAAGCATTAAACCCTTTCTATACACAAGACATTGCAATAGGCCCTGGGTGTACAAAGACAAAAACAAAAAAATCCAGTCCTTCCTCTAAAAGAGATTGCATTCTGCTAAGAGGTACAAAGAGGTATAAAAAATATATATATGTGAATAAAAGATAATTAGATGTAGTAGAGCTCACTAACAACAAGGGGCATAGGAAAGGCTTCCAGTGGCAAGTGGTACCTGAGATGAGCCTCAAAGAAAGCTAAGAATTCCAAGAGGTGGGAGAGAGAAGGGAGGGCATTCCAAGGGCTAGTGCCATTTTGTTCAAAAGCACAATAGAAGGAGATGGGATATAGTAATTGGGGCCATTGGGTTCGAACACAGAAAGAGTTATAAGCAAGTACCAAAAGTAGGCCAACACAGGCATATTTCTACCTAAGAAAAATTGGATGGGGTTGAAGAGAATGTGGATTTTGAAGAAATGATAGTAACAGGTACTGATAACTTTTTCAAAAATCTGCAATAAGGGGAAAAGGTCAGACACTCGTAGAGGACAGAGATGAAGGGTCTATAGGAAGCCTTTTTTTTAAATTGAGAAGACCTGTATGTGTTTGTAAGCAGATGGGAAGAAACCAGTGAAAACAGAGAAATTAAAGTGAGAAAGAAAAGATGATTTCTAGAGTAAAGCACTAGGAGAGGTGGGAAGGATTAGGACTGGGTGAAGTGATTTGATTGAGCAAAGAGAAAGTTTATCTTTCTTTGAGACTGGGCTGGGGGAGAAAAGAGAGAGCAGCTAGCTGTTGCTTTCTTCCCATGTCCTCTTGCTGTTGTGGCTTCTTTTGCTGTACACTGGACACTGAGTCAGAAAGACCAAGGTTTAAATCCTGCCTTGGATACTTACGAGCTGTATGACCCTGAGAAAGTCACTTAACTTATCTGAGACACATTATTAATAACTAACATTTATCTAGCTTCTATCAAGTTCATGGCAATGAATTAGGTACCATGTGTTTAATATCTCCTTTGTCATGCCTTTTCTAATTAAGAAGATGTACAGAGTGTGGCAATGCCCACAGGAATGGTGTGAACAAAATTCTCATTATGGGATTATATTCGAGCCATGCATATGAAACATAAAGAGTTTGGGTAACAGTTTTCTGTGACCACACATGTGGAAAATCCTTTAATATGTCTTATGGTCTCTGCTGAATTTCTCTTCTGTGCTTTGGGACTTCCCGTTGCCCACTGCCAAAGAAATGTTTTTCTTTCACTCTTTTGAACAATTTCTATTTTATTTGGGTGTGGGTTTGAAGTCCTCCAATTTGTTTAAATGTGGGATTGAATATTGGTGCAGATAATTACAGCATTATATGTTTAAAATAGAGTAGACTATTTGCAATTAATAGAATTAAAGTAATATTTTTCTAAGAATCACTCACCAGGAAAAGAATTTTGAGGAAGCTGAAAATCCATGAAATACTATTTTATAGTAATCACTAAAATTTATTTGCGAGCTGCTTGCTGCCAAATTACTGGAGGCACTGTGCATCAGCATTGGTACTCATTGCAAATTCAATGGAAATTTTAACCAGCCACTGTCTAAAGCAAAACAAATGGGAAAATACAGGCCTCCACTGGGGGAGAGAATGGGCATTTCAGAAAGGAAAGAATGTTCATTTTACTAATTATGGAGGCCACAACTACAACCCGCAAGGATCTGAGTGGTAACAAAGAACTTTATCTTGTGATAAAGATTCACAAAATTCTGTTTTATTTTGTATTTCATAAAATTACATAATTCAAAGCTGAAAGAGACCTTAGATATTATCTATGGCACGGCTTTTAACTGGGAGTCTGTCAACTTTTTTTAAAAAAGCATTTTTACAACTGTATTCAATAATTTCTTTTTATAATTCTATGTATTTTATTTTGTGCATTTGTAAATGCCATTCTGAGAACGATTCCATTGGCTTCACCAGAAGGGCAAAGTGTCATAGATACAAGAAAGGTTAA
Source organism: Notamacropus eugenii (assembly GCF_028372415.1). NCBI lineage: Eukaryota > Metazoa > Chordata > Mammalia > Diprotodontia > Macropodidae > Notamacropus > Notamacropus eugenii. The sequence goes on along the minus strand of NC_092873.1, from coordinate 230,623,034 downwards.
CAACTCCTAATTTATTTAAACGCTTTCAATTAGTAAAAAGGAAAATGAAGTCCAGAGAGGAGACACAAGTTATTAGTAACAAAGCAGAAATCTGAACTCAAGTTCTCTGACTACCAAATTACCTTCTCTGTGTATATTTTTATCCAATTAACTAGATTATAAAGAGCTGGCTTATTGATTTGTTGAAATGGATTAAGAGGCCTGAGTCAATCCTCTTTAGATCTCTCCTAGTATTTGGTAGTCTATCTACATGTAGTGACTTGATAAATGTTTGCCTCCAGGATAAAACACAGTCTTCTCGGTTTGATTTTTAAAGATCTTCATGATCTGGGTCCAGTCTACTTTCTAGACTTATTTCACATCATTTGCTTTCACTCTTTCTATGTTTGAATCCAAATGGCCCCAATTATATCTTTTGTGCTTTTGAACAAAATGGCACCAGTCCTTGGAATGCCTTTCCTTCTCTCTCCCACCTCTTGGAGTTCTTAGCTTCCTTTGAGGCTCATCTCAGGTGCCACTTGCCACTTGCCTGTGCCCCTTAGTTATTAGTGAGCTCTCCCACATCTAACTATCTTTTATTGACGTATTGGTTTTTGTCTTTGTATGCCCAAGGCCTATTGCAATGTCCTGTGTATGTAAAGGGCTACTGCTTGTTAAATGAAATGGAAGTCAAAAAGTCTAAATGCTTTAAAATGTATAAATAACATACATTTAATAGGGAACTACTTGGGTCAAGGACATATAGAACTTGATGGAACATGAAAAAAAGAAGTGACAGCATTATCCTAAAGGGACCCATAATAAATACCACATCTTCTCCTTCCCTTGTTGTGTTCCTGCCTCATTCCTGGATTATATACCTAACTCCTGATGGGAATTTAAATGTCTATCCTGACAGTTCAGCAAACTGCTTCTAACAAATAAGTTTTTTAAATAAATTATTTTTATTTTTTAAATATTTTCCAATTACATGTAAAATTTTTTAAACAGTCATTTAAAAATTTTTGACTTTCAAATTCTCTCCTTTCTACCCATTCCTGCTCCTTGAGAAGGCAAACAATTTGATTTTGATTCTTCATGTAAGGTCATGTAAAACATACTTCCATTACAAAAGAAAACACAAACAAAATAAAACTATTATTTTGAAGAAAAGTGAAAAAAGGCATCCTTCAAAGTTCATCAGTTCTCTCTCTGCAGGTGGACGGCATTTTTCATTGTTAGTCCTTTGGAATTGTATTGGATCATTGTCTTGGTCAGAAGTAGCTACATCTTTGACTGTCGATCATTGCTACAGCATTGCTGTTGCTCTGTACAGTGTTCTCCTGGTTCTTCTCACTTTACTTTACATCAATTCGCAAAAGTCTTTTCAGGTTTCTCCAAAAGATTACTTTTAATGAAAGTCTGGTACATTGATATTTAAATGGAGTATGGGAAGAAGGATGGAGTTCTAAGGAAGTGAGAAGTGAGTAATATGGAGGGGAAAGGGGGTCGGTAGCATTGTGGCTTTTGCCTCCAGCCCTGAAGATAAAGGTGTGGGATGGGCAGAGGAAGGAGAAAAGAACTGTTATAAATATTGTTGGAGGATATGTTACAGAAGATGAATCTAAGTCCTTAGGCTTCCCCTAGTGTGAGAAATATGTAACTCTTTGGCTTTTCAACTGAGGCAGAAGATGGATAAGATTCTCTTTAGTTATTTCCCTGCCCCTCCTACCCCCCAAATGAGAAGTCATAGGGAGAAAATAAATCAGAACTTTGAAGTGGGGTATTGAATTACATTTGTTTCTCTAACAATAAAAGCAATATTACTTTTAAAGAACTAACAAACAAAAAGTAACCTTGCCACAGACACAAGATAAAAATGTGTAGAGGCTGGGAGAAATTTACATGAGTTAGTTTAGATAGCTCTTAGAATTGTTCAGTGTTGGCCTTATACGTAAGTGTGATAGACAATTGTCTACAATGTATGATTTCAGATAAGCAGAGAGAGAGTTCTACCTCATCTCCTAACACCTCCCAGCCTTGTTTGTTAATTCTTAAAATTTCACTAACTTTTTTTTGAAACATAAGCCTTTGAGAACCATTACCATACAAATAGGACTGACTGAAGATAAAACTGTTAGCACTTTCAGCCAAAGGGATCTCTCTCTCTTCTTAACTTGCAAAGTCCTTGTCTGTACCAGTCATTTGGCATTTGGCATGTAATGCCTTCGATTGTTCTGGTTCATGAGTGTAGGTATTGTCTTCCCAAAACATGTATGCATGTCTTGTCTTCCCGGACTACTTGGAATTTTCCCTGAATCAATAACAATGATGTTATGGCAGTAGAAACCCATTTTTTGCTATGGTTACCCCAAAAGTATTTGGCTATATTGATATATTTTTAGTTTGTAATTGGGTCAAGGATGTGACCTAAGCTTTAATTGATTTAGATTGTGATTATATCTGCTTTTATCAGCTTCTACAAAAGCTATTTCTACTCCCCAGAGAGCTGAACAGAATGAAATGTTTGACCAGGAGTGCTCAAGCACACTAACTTCCTATCTGAAAAAATATGTTACATAACACTGGTGTCTGCTGTATGGCAGCCATCTTTGTATCAGCACTTCTTGAATCCCTGGACTGTGTTTCTTGGAAATTCTTCAAGGTGGGAGGATAAGAGAGGTGAGCTATGTTCCCTTCTGGACATCACTTGGCATTCTGGGAACTCCATCATCATTGTCTCTTACCCTCTTGCCCAACCTGGGCGCTTGTATTGCTCTTTTAAGTTCTTTGCCTTATTCCCAGACCTTCACTCAGATCTACCATAGATGGCGTATTGTGGAAATATGGTCTTCATCTCTTCAGCCTTCACTGATACCTGAGATGAGAATCACAGGATCATAGTGCAATGGAGGTTTGGTGCATGCCTAGTACACCTCATGGAAGATGCTGAGGATATGTTTCCAGGAGACTAATGGACTGGAGCATGTATGCTTCATTGGCCATCACATGGTTGAGAGCCCTTTTCCTTTGGTTTAGGAACTGGAAATGTTGGCATCTTCAAAATGGCCTGATGTGGCCACTGCTAGAGCTTTTGCTGCATTTAAGTCTGAGGGTGAAAGATTTCTTATGAGATAAGGGGAGGGGCCTGAGGGCTGCCTCCTTTTCTTCCTCTCCCACCTTAGACCATATGACCCTGAGAAATGGGCTTGGATCTTTGGGTCTTTTGTTTGTTATTTTAAGTCTGTTTATCGTTTGTTTTTGGTGTATCTTGGAAATATGTACACATATATAAACACATATATGTACATACATACAATTGTGTGTATACATATAACATATATATCTATATGTGTATGTGCTTTTTAAAAAGCTAATCAAATATGAAATTACTAAACGGAGTTAGGATGCTGATCATCACACCCCTTAAATGAAGGGCAGAAGGAAATGCAGCTAGTGGAGACTTAAGCTGATGCTAGAAGAGACTCCCCAACCCTCTCATGGTACCAAATAACTCTGTGAGAGTAAGTGAGAGTAAATGACAGTAAATCAGTTTGCAAATGGCTCATGTTTTATAGGGGAGGTGACAAAAGAGGCCTGGTGCTGAAAGAGTGGGGCCAGAGCAATCATAATTTGATAAAATCATTGATCTAGAGTTGGAAGAGACCATATGGAACACCTTCTGCAGTGGATTCTTGATTGGAGGACCTTAAATTATTTTTTAAAATAACTTTTACTTTACTATAATTGGCTTCCTTTGTCATCCTATGCATTTTGTTTTATGCACTTAACAACATTATTCTCAGTTGAGATTCATAGACTTCCATAGAATGCCAAGCGGAATCATGAAACAAAAAGGCTTAAGAATTCTTGATCTAGAGTCTAACTGCTTCATTTTACAAGCAGGGTAACTGAGAATCAGAGATGAAAAAAAACATTCCCAAAGTTACACAACTAGTCTTGTGGTGGCATATAGGTCTCCTGATTGAGTCAAGTGCACTTTCCTTTTCCTAGTACTGAAATACAACATAAGAAATATTTATTGTGGTGTACATTTTGCATTTGGCTGTTTTGGAGACTGTCATTTGCTTTAGAATGTGACCTTTCAGAAGTAGAGAGTTTCCCTTTTAGCTCACCTTGGTGCTTTCCTCTTAGCACAGCACATGTGGTCTCTATTAGTTTGATATGTGTGTTGATGATAATATCATGTAGATATTATGTTGGGACTGGAAGCTCAATTCCGTGTGGACAGTCTCGGGCAGGTAAAAGTGGGACTTCTAAATCTTAGAGTCTTACGAGGCCCTCCATGAACAGCGGGGGTTCGAGAAGGTCAGACCGAGCTAGCTCGGCTAGCTCGGGTATTTCTGCCTCTCCCCCCGGAGATACCTGATGGGTGGAGTCTCCCTGCCCTCGAGGTCGTCCCGGATTGGAGCACACCTAGTTACCTAACAGCACGGTATTGAGATGCAAACTGTGTGGCTGAAGATTAAGTAGGATTGAGGAAGCCTAAAAGCTCTCTTAGCATGTGTGGAGCCAAAGAGAAAAGTAGGGCTCCGCTTCTTTTCTTTCCTCTCTCCCCTCCCCCTCTCTCCCCGCTTGTACTTCTACTTCCAATCCCTTAAGCTTAGCCTTCTTAGGAAATTTCCTCCTAAAGAAGACCCCCTGCACTTGTAACCGAAACCCTGTAATAAAGCTCAACCCCTGTTTGACTCTGGAACGTCCTTTCTCTCATATGTGCATCCGGCGTGGCCAGCCGAAGACCTGGACAGGTAAGAAAGACTCGGGTAGCCCAATACAGGCCTCTAGGCTTGCCAATATTATAAGGATTTTCTTTGAAACTGGCTGTGTTGGGGGCAAAGCTGGTGAAAATTTTATACGCTAATGAAATTTTTGTAGGACAATAATTCTTTCTGAAGTGACTTGCAAGTTTGGTTTAAACACAGGCTTGCCAGGAATCAAGGACTATCCTTTTACCCCCAAGAGTCAATGACTTCATCCATTTAATGGAAACTTGTTTCAGAATATATACCTCTTCTTTATTTATTGCTGCTGTTTAGGATTATCTAATGCTGCTCTATGGGTTTACTGGAAAACTAGATAGACATTTGGACTTTTATACAGGAGTATCATCATTACAAAGGTTTTTAACAGGCTTGTTTTGGTGAGGTGTTTTTGTGATTATTGTTGTTTATTTTTAAAGAGATAACAGGTTATTGAGATTCTAAGCAAATAACTTTCTTTTTCTTCATCCCTTCCTTCCTTCTTTCCTCCATTCCTCCTTTCTCTGTTTTAGTCTTTATTTTCTTCTTTCCTTTCTTTTGCTCTTTTCTTTTTTTCTTCCTTCCTTCCTTCCTTCTTTCCTTTTTTGTATCTGGCAATCATCAATTTGAATCCCTTGAACTTGTTGCCATGGGGTCCTTAGTGATGCTTGGCTTGAATTTCTAAACACCAATCCGGCTATCTGGTGAATACGATTTTATGCCAACTTTTCGATGTAGTCCATGTACCAGATAACCAGGAGGCATTCTGTTGAAGATCTTGGAAAGGGGAAAAAGTCCATGGTGACACTCCCTGTTAACTTTTCTGACATGTATTAAATATTTCATCCAAATACCAAGCCTGCAGACACGGCCTCAGCAGGAGTTGGGGCAGACTGTCACGTTCTCACATTTAGCATCGTTGACTGTTTTATGATGCTTCAATGTTGTTCTCAGAGCTATCAATTGCCACAGAACTGCTGTTTGAACATTTCTGCACTTCCCTGACTATGTTATCAATAAACTAGCAAGTGTTTCCAGGTCCTATCTTTGGTATAGAGTACAACCTTATATTTGTTGCATTTGTCCTTTGTTTGTGAAGAAGATCATGACATCAGAGAAATGACATGACTTGCACTTGATTTTGTTTTGAATGAGGGAGGGCTGTGCAAGGTCACCAGCCTCACTTTCTCCTCATGAGTCTTCTGGGATCAGTGACTCATCAGGATGACTGGAGATGGCCCAGGATACAGTGGAGACCTTGGTCTTTTTAGGCTAAGACCTTTTCAGGTACTCACTTAAAGGGAGGTAATACCCATTCAATGAATAGGCCTGTTTAAGAAGTAGTCAAGGAATGGCCCCTTTAATGAGCCAAATTAAAAACAACTAAATCAAGCTGGGAGGGAAAGAGAAACTGCTACTATTGATAATGACTCTAAGCCAGCCATTAAGTGAAGCTTGGGCAGGCACCTGTTGTTGTCCAATCTATGGGCTTCAGAGTGCACTGGGTTTAAGATTTTGGGAATGACAAGAAAGAGAAGAAGAAAGAAAGGAAGGAAGGAAGGAAGGAAGGAAGGAAGAGAAAGAAAAGAAACAAAGAAGGAAGGAAGCAAGGAAGGAAAGAAGGAAAGAAGGAAGTCTGGACATATTAGGAGCTTATTCCTAAGCTTGTTGAATCCAACAAACTTGTTGTCCAAGTTTGTTGAATCGAATTGTATTTTATTAATTAACATTTCACTACGATTTTGATAGTATTAGAATACACAGCTTGAGGGACCACAGGGCCTTGACAATGAAATACAGGATGGAATAGTCAAAAGAACACTGGAACTGGAATCAGAAGATCTAGTCCAGTACTTAGTACCTATGCAAGTTTGGACAAACTGTTGTTGTTCAGTCATTTTTCATGCATGTCCAACTCTTCATAATCCCATTTGGGGTTTTCTTGGCAAAGATGCTAGAGTGATTTGCCATTTCCTTCCCTAGCTCATTTTGCAGATGAGGAAATTGAGGCAAACAGGATTAAGTGGCTTGCCCAGGGTCACACAGCTACTAAGTGCCTGAGGTTGGATTTGAACTCAAGTCTTCCTGAGTGCAGGCATAGCTCTCTATCCACTACACCACCTAACAGCCCATAGAACAGATTACTTTTCTCCTTCCTGGGCTACATGTAAGTCACATCTGCTTTCACTCTGCTGAAAGCATCTTCCAGGATTAGGAAAGTTTAAGCAATGAAAACCAAGTTCTGTTATTTTTATAGTCTAACAGTCAATCTATTAACAAGCAGTAATTAAGCAATTACCATGCTAAATAGTGGGGATAAAAAGAGAAAAAAATAAAAAAAAACCTCTGGCCTCAAGGAGTTTACATTCTAATGGGGAAGTAGCACATTTCTATATCTGTACATTAAAGTTAAATACAATCTATGCAGAAAAAATATAAAATAAATTATCAATAATTCAGATTTTTTTAAGCCAATAAGTATTTATTGATTTTCTATTGTATGCCAGACACTTTGGTAGACCCTGGGGTGCAGTGCTTGTACAATATTCATAGCACTTACAGAGCCATGAATATGCCTGGATAATTCTGAATCACAAAGTATAACAGACTCTCCACATGGAAGACAGAACCAAAACATCAAGCCCCTTTTCTTGATACATTTTGTATAGTTCATTAGTTGTAAGCTATCTATGTTTCCAAAAATCTACTCTTACTGTCAGTAGAGCAATAAATAATTCTTTTCTTGTCATCTATTCTGACTTTGAATCTCTTGGCTAGTTTACTCTCCTCTCTCGAGGAAATTTATCTTTTTCACTGATTCTCATAATCCAAGATACCAATGATTCTCCCATCCTTTGGGTGAACTGATTCAAAATATCTGTGATTTCCTGCTGAGTAAAATCCTCAATTACCTACCTAAACACTGTGTGGTTCCCCTCTCCCCATTCTCCTGTTTCTTTAGTACTAGATGAACCTCAACCTGCTCATTTGTTTCATTCTCCTCCCACACACCCTGGTGGCAGGTGCTTGAGCTTCAATGAAGCCCAGCCAGTGTAAGGGATACGTGCACATTTCTTTTGTTAGTTTTTTGCCTCCTCTTAGCCAAGCCAACAACAATCTTTTTTTTCTACTACTTGATAACTTTTAGCTTACTCTTCTAAAGGAGAACCATCTGAGCTTTCTCCTGCAGCAGCTTGTCTCTGCTTTTATATAAAATTTGATAGCTTCTTAACAATGCCCATCCTCTTCTACATACCCCTGTTATTTCTTTTCCTGGTTCTATTGGTATTCCTTGCAAGCATCTTTCTAAGTCTCTGGGTTCTCCTTTCTGTAGCCACAGTTCCCAGTTTTCACAGAGACCTGTGCTTTTAGCCCATTGTCTTGATAGGGAGGAATAAGGCAATCCTCCCATCCTGGGATATCCATTTCTCTCTCTAAGCCTTTCTGTCTCCAAATAGAGGTCTGTTATTTCATGATCCCATCCTCATCACCATTTGTGACACCACTGCAATATTCACAGTGCCTACACTGGCTGTGAATATGCTGGCACAGTTCTGAATCACAAAGTGTAACAGACTCTCCACATGGAAGATAGAACCAAAACATTTATTCAGACACCAGAAAGTCAAATTCATCGTAACAAAGAAATCTGTACACAATAACAATGCAGAGGACAACACCAGCCCCCAAGCCTTCCTTCTATTAGGCTTCTGACAAACCAGCTTCCTTAAACCAATCACAAACAGGCTCCCTGAAACAAAATCACAAACAAGCTCTCTCATTTTGCTAGCCAGCTGCCTTTCCCAGCTCTGATTGCTCTCTGACTAACTTCTGCTCAGCCCTGCTCCAGATTTGTCCCTTCCTGTTCCACCCTTCCTGATCCACACCTCCTTATTTTTTTCTTTTTATTATTTTTAATAGTTTACAATCGCTGCCATAAAATTAAGATTTTATCCCCCCCGCACCTACTCCCTACTACCTCCCTCCCCCCCCAAGACCACATACAATTCTGTATAGGTTCTACATATACTTTCCTATTGAGTACATTTTCACTATAGTCATGCTATGTAGTTGAACTAAGATAAATGGAAGAAATCATATAACAAATCAAAACATGATACACAAAAACACGCATCCACACAAACATGATCTGCTACATTCTGCGAATGACTTCCATATTTCTTTCTCTGAGTGTGGAAGGCATTTTGCCTTAGAAATCCACCATTGGGATTTTTTTAAAAAAATAAGTTCTTGCATTATTACGAAATTCCAAGTCTACCAGAAAAAACTCTCGCACACTGTGGTCGTTGCTATGCACAAAGTTCTCCTGGTTCTGCTCCTTTCACTCAGCATCAGATCATATAAGTCCTTCCAGGCCTCTCTGAAGTCTTCTTGTTCATCATTTCTTATGGCACAATAGTACTCCATTACATTCATATACCATAATTTATTCAGCCATTCCCCAATTGATGGGTATCCCCTTGACTTCCAGTTTTTGGCAACTACAAGAGTGCTGCTATAAATATTTTTGTACATGTGGGACCCTTTCCCATTTTTATGATCTCTTGGGGATACAGTCCTAGTAGTGATATTTCTGGGTCAAAGGGTATGCACATTTTTGTAGCCCTCTGGGCATAGTTCCAAATTGCTCTCCAGAATGGTTGGATGAGCTCACAGCTGCACCAACAATGAATTAGTGTTCCAACTCTCCCACATCCTCTCCAGCATTTATCATTGTCTTGTTCTGTCATGTTTGCCAATCTTATAGGTGTGATGTGGTACCTCAGAGTTGTTTTGATTTGCATCTCTCTAATCAAAAGTGATTTAGAGTATTTTTTCATATGATTATAGATATCTTTAATTTCTTCTTCCGAAAATTGCCTGTTCATATCCTTTGACCATTTATCAACTGGGGAATGACTTGTATGATTATACATTTGAGTCAGTTCTCTATATATTCTAGAAATGAGGCCTTTATCCCCAAGCTTAACCGTAAAAATTCCACACCTCCTTATTCCTTGTGACTTGACTCATGTGACTCAGGCTTCAATGTGACTTAAGTAGGCCACATGGGACTATTAATGGATGAGAAAGATCTTCCTATTAATAAGCAAAATTACATGAATAAAAATGCATTATCAATACATGGGGATACAAAGAAAAAGTGAAACATTACCTCTTCATTTTTATTTATCTAAAATGCATGTATTTTCAGTTTTCCACATTCACTTCACATAATTTTGAATTTCCAATTGTCTCCCCATCTCTCGATCCCAGGACAGCATGCATTTTTATTATCTTTTCCTCCAATCTGCCCTCCCTTCTATTATCCCCACCCTTTATCCCCTTCCCTTTTGTTTTCCTGTAGGATAAAGTAGATTTCTATATTTCATTGCCTATATATCTTATTTCCTAGTTTCCTGTAAAAACAATTTTTACCATTCATTTTTAAAACTTTGAATTCCATATTTTCTCCCTTTCCCCCCTCCCCACCCATCCTCACTGAGAAGGCAAGCAATTCGATATAGGTTATACATGTGTGGTCATGCAAAACACTTCCATAACAGTCAGGTTGCAAAACACTAACTCTAATTCCTTCTTTCCTGTCCAGCCCTCTATTTATTCTACTCTCTCCTTTGACCTGTCCCTCTACCAAAGTGTTTGCTTCTGATTACCCTTTTGTCCATTCTACTGTTCTTTCTGTTATTCACCCTCTCTTATCCCCTTTTCCCTCAGCTTTCCTGTAGGTAAGATAAACTTCCATACCCAATTGAGTGTGTATGTTATTCCTTCCTGAAGCCAAATCTGATGAAAGTAAGGCTCCCTTATTCCCTCTGCCTTTCCCCTTCTCCCCTTCCACTGTAAAAGCTTTTTCTTGCATCTTTTATGTGAGATGATTTACTACATTCTCTCTCTCCCTTTCTCTTTCTCCTAGCACATTCTTCTCAACACTTAAATTTCTTTTTTGTTCATTCACATTCATCTCACCCTGTGTTCCCCCCTCTCTTTATGTATATATGTATGTATATATACGTATACATACATATATATGTGTGTGTATATATACGTGTGTGTGTGTGTGTGTGTGTGTGTGTGTGTTTCCTCCAACTATCCTAATACTGAGAAAGGTCTCATGAGTTACAAATATCATTTTTCTATGTAGGAATGTAAATAGTTCAACTTTAATAAGTCCTTTATGGTCTCTCTTTCCTGTATACCTTTTCATGCTTCTCTGGATTCTTATACTTTAAAGTAAAATTTTCTCTTCAGCTCTCGTCTTCTCAACAAGAATGCTTGGAAGAACTCTGTTGTATTGAAGTTCCATTTTTTTCCCCCTGAATTATTCTCAGTTTTGCTGGGTAGGTGATTCTTGGTTTTAATCCTGTCTCCTTTTATCCCTGGAATATCATATTCTGAGTCCTCCAATCCTGTTCTATAGAAACTGCTAAATCTTGTGTTATCCTGATTGTGTTTTCACAATACTCAAATTGTTTCTTTCTGGCTGCTTGTAATATTTTCTCCTTGACCTGATAACTCTGGAATTTGGATAGAGTATTCCTAGGAGTTTTTCTTTTGGGATCTTTTTCTGGAAGTCATTGGTGGATTCTTTCCATTTCTATTTTACCCTGTGGTTCTAGAATATCAGGGCAGTGTTCCTTCATAATTTCTTGAATGATGATGTCTACACTTTTAAAAAAAATCTTGGCTTTCAGGTAGTCCAATAATTTTTAAATTACCTCTCCTGGATCTATTTTCCAGGTCAGCTGTTTTTCCAATGAGGTACTTCACATTGTCTTCTATTTTTTCATTCTTTTGGATTTGTTTTGTAATTTCTTGATTTCTCGTAAAGTCATTAGCTTCTATTTGCTCCATTCTAATTTTTTAAAATTTATTTATTTAAGTTTTCAATATTCATTTCCACAAAATTTTGAGTTCCAAATTTTCTCCCTATCTCTCCCTTCCCCCTGCCCCCAAAATGCCAAGCATTCTAATTACCCCATCACCAATCTACCCTCCCTTCTAACATCCCTCTCTTCCCTTATCCCCATCTTCTCTTTTGTCCTGTAGGGCAAGATAACTTTCTATACCCCATTACCTGTATTTCTTATTTCCTAGTTGCAACAACAATACTCAATAGCTGTTCCTAAAACTTTGAGTTCCAGTTTCTCTTCCTTCTTCCCTCCCCACCCATCCCCATTGCGAAGATAAGTAATTCAATATAGGCCATTTATGTGTAGTTTTGCAAATGAATTCCATAATTGTCCCTCCCCAAAAGTGTTGACTTCTCTGCTCCCATTGCCCTCCCTTCCATTTTCCCCTTCACCCTACTTATCTCCTTCTCCCCCACTTTTTGAACCTCCTTTTCCATTTGGCTGATTCTGCTCTTTAAAGCATTCTTCTCTTCATTGACTTTTTGAGCCTCTTTTGCCAATTGAGTTAACCTATTTTTAAAGGTTTTATTTTCTTCAGCATTTTTTGGGGTCTCCTTTAGCAAGTTGTTGACCCGTTTTTCATGATTTTTTTGCATATCACTCATTTCTCTTCCCAATTTTTCCTCCACCTCTCTTACTTTATTTTCAAAATTCTTTTTGAGCTCTTCCATGGCCTAAAACCATTGAATATTTATTTTGGATATTTGGGATACAGAAGCCTTGACTTTTATGTCTTTCCCTGATGGTAAACATTGTTCTTCCTCATCTGAAAGGATGGGAGAAGATATCTGTTTACCAAGAAAGTAACCTTCTATAGTCTTATTTTTTTCCCCCTTTTTGGGCATTTTCCCAACCAGTTACTTGACTTTTGGGTCCTTTGTCAAGAGTAGGATATGCTCTGGCGATCTGTAAGATCTCAGTTCCTTCAAGGTGACACAATCAAGTGTGTACACTGGTCTGGGAGCAAGTAGAAATTTTTGTGCCCAGAATCTGAGTAGTAGAGTTTCCTCTTCACAACCACCTGGCCTCCAGTTCCACCAAGCCAGCACTGGGGGCTGAGATTCAGATAAGCTGCAGGGGCAGGGCAGCCATTCTGTATGAGATAAAGATCAGCTTGTCAAATTCCCCAGGAGTATTAGGTGGGGGCAGGGCCTTTACACAGGACTGAGGTAAAATCAGCTGCTTAGTGCCCCCAGGGGTTTTACTATCTAACAATGGATGTGGCCTGCTGTAGGGGCTGCTGTGGTAGCTGCTGCCACCTGCCTGATGTGTCCTCTATGGTCACCGCCTGAGGCCGGAGCTATGGGAAGGCCCTTCTCTCTTCTCAGCCAGCTGAAGAAACCCTGTCACTGACCTCTGGCACCTGTGGGTTGAGGGTGTGAACCTCTGCCACTGTGACTGGGGATTCTACCTGCTGTCATCCTCCTCCCAGAGCCACACCATGCCTCCAGGCTCCGCTGTGCGTCAGGTGCAACAGACATTTCTCGTCAGCCTTTAGGTTACCTTGGGCTGGAAATCTCCTCCACTCTGTTGCTCTGTGGCTTCTGCTGCTCTAGAATTTGTTGAGAGTCTTTCTTTACAGGTATTTTATGGGCTGTGGGGGAAGAGATAGTATATGTGCATCTTTCTTCTCCACCATCTTGGCTCCACCCCTCCATTCTAATTTCTAAGGAATTACTTTCTTCAATGAGCTTTTGGATCTCTTTTTGCATTTGGCCCATTCTGCTTTTTTAGGTATTCTTCTCCTCACTGGTTTTTTGGACCTCTTTTGCCAACTGGGTTAGTTTAATTTTAAAGGTTTAATTTTCTGCAGCATTTTTAGGAGTTTCCTTTAGCAAGCAGTTTTCATGATTTTCTTGCATCACTCTCATTTTTCTTCTCAATTTTTATTCTACTTCTATGACCTGATTTTCAAAATTTTTTTTGAGCTCTTCCATGGTTGGAGAACATTTCATATTTTTCTTGGAGGCTTCAGATGCAGGAGTTTTGGTTTTGCTGTCTTCTTCTAGCTGTATGTTTTGATTTTCCTCATCACTGAAGACATAAGAAAATACCTCTTCACGGAGAAAGCAAGAATCTACACTCTGTTCTTTTTCCCCCACTTGCTCATTCTCCCAGTCAGTTACTTGACTTTTGAGTTTTTTGTTAAGTGAAAGGCTCCAGAAGCAGCCTCAGCTTCAGTAGTATCTCCCCACCTGGGCCACCAGGTGGCCATGAATGCATAGCAACTAAGTTTCTTCAATTCTGGTTGTGTTTATTCTTTCCCAATCACAAATGAAGGAATATTTGAGATGGAACAGACCAGACTATAAGTTTTGAAAGGTGAGAAGGACCACCAACTGTAGTTCATAACAAAGTGTGTATAGCAGAAAACCTTGGCAAGAAGCCAACCTTGAAGAATGGCCTACTTTATCCAGTCCAGCAATGAATCAACCTACCCCCTTAGATACATGTCCTGAGAGTAAGGAACTTGTCCATTGGTTATGCCCCAATCAGAAATGAACTTCATAGATGGAATAATGGTGATCATCAATTTAAGCTTGAGTCTACTTTTCATATCATCTGAAGCAATAGAGGAGAGTAGGTTTTTAGTTTTAAGATGCTTTCTGTACTTTGGTTATTACTCTAGCTTCTCAGTAAATATCCCTTTGTAAAAGCTAATTGATACCAATTTGCTAATTGCTATTGAAGAGAGATCAACTAATTGATACTATATTAGAGCAATAATCACTGAATTAGATGATATTAAGGGGATGATATTTGGTCAATTGATATTGAGGAAATCCTCACTGGGGAAATATTAATGGGCAATTGATATTGGGGGAATACTCTAGATGTGATCTCAGGAATAGTGTTAAAAAAAAAAAAAACTTCCTTAGAACCCTGATAGGAAAAGTAGTTAGCCTTGCTCTGAGATATTGAATTGTCAATGGAGTGCAGGCAAAGAGAGTAAGTACAGAGCAAGTAAGTGTCTGGATACACTTCTAGCTGTTCTGGAATTGCAAAGTGTAGAAAATTATACTTAAGCTGAGCTTTGAAGGGAATTAGATCTTCTAAGAGATAGAGGTGAGGTCAGCTAGTCAATCACCAAACACTTATTAGGCACTTATTGCTACTGTACCAGAAGTGAGTGTGCATCAAAGGCACACTGTTCACCAGTCAAGATACAAATATAAGCAAAAGAAATACAGTCCTTACCTTCAAAAGGAGCTTGTATAAGACACTTGTGCAAGGGGAAAATAACAAGAAAGCTGAAAAGAGGGATTAGGGTTTAGAAGTCACAGAGAGGGGTGAGTACACATGTAGGAGTAGGGTATTAAAGTTAGGAGAATATGAAGCAGAGCCAACCTGGATCCCTCCCCAAAATGAACACCACGGGAAACTCACCAATGGGCAAAGGGAGCCTCAGGGATATATAAGGATGAGAATGATGCAAGTACTGAGGGAAACTCTAAGATGAGAAGGCATCTGAAGCATGGCATCCAGAGAGAGGACGAGTTCAGACAACAAAGAGATCAGGGAAAGGAAAGTCAGGAGAGAATTTCAGGAATGGACATAGCCCATTCAAAGGAGAGGAGGATTGTCATCTTTGTCGTTTACAGGCAACAACCAGAAAGTCAGGTTTCTTGAGATAAAGAATTTACAAAGAGGTGTAGTGTGAAATTGCAAGTATTGCCTGTCAATCTGATGTGTGCCCACTATTAAACTATACACTGTAGTAGGTACAGAAGAAATAAGTGGAGGAGATAAGGGTTAAGAATTCATATAGCATCTGCTATGTGCTAGGTGCTGTGCTAAGCCATTTACAAATATCATGTCATTTCATACATGGAATAGCCCTGTGAGACCCACACTATTATTACACCCATTTTGCATTTGAGGAAACTGAGGCAGACAAAGGTTAAACAACTAGCTCAGGTTCACATAAGTTTGAGGCTGGATTTGAACTTAGGTCTTCCTGACTCCAGACCCAGCCTCTATCTATTACACTACCTAACTGCCTCTGAAGAAGCATAAGACATGATTCTATGACTTTGAGAAGCTTACAATCTAGCTGGGAAGACAGTATTAACACAGGTTAGGTTTTCCTTAATGTTTTTAATGCACTACAATTGTACCAGTATAGTTCCCAGTGAAGAGGATCAGTACTTTCTTTGCAACGTGGAATCTGAGAGTTGCTTGGGGGGCAGTGAGAAGTTGAAACACTTGACTAGTGTATCAGAAGCTAGCCTGAAATGCCCATTTTTGTGACTTTGAGGTTGCCTCTCCTGTACAGCACAGACAGCAAATGCTGTAGGAATTGATGGCACAATAGGACAGAAATAGTCAAGAAGAACTTCATGGAGGAAGAGAGTTGTGAGCTGAACCTTGAAGTCAGGCTTTAGATTGGAATAATTATGACCTTGAAAAAGTCATTTTGACTTAAATTCTCTGGACCTCATCTGTGAAATGACAGAACTGGACTTGGTAATCTCTGAAAGCTCCTTGGGTTTTAATTCTATGATCTTATGATTATTTCCCACTGGTTCAGTATTTATTAATCACCTACTTCATGCGGAACCTTATTCTAGGTTCTGGCAGAGATACAAAGATTAGAAAAGAGTAGCTGCTTCCACTGACTGATAATTTAAACCTAATGTGTCATCTTTACTTTCCTTTTACGTATCTCAAATTGGAAAAAGTAAGATATAACTGATCTATCCATGATATAGAGTCTAGGATCAGATGATAATCTTCCAGTTTAGTGATAATAGAAAAATTTTCCATTTGAGCTGTCACCTCTCTGGGAGAGGAAACATGTTGTAGTGGAAGGAGTACTGAGTTAGAGTAAAAAGAAGTGGATTCAAGTTCTGACCCACCTACTTAAAATAAAATGATTTTGGCTGGTCATTTCCTCTATCTGGCCCTGAGTTTCTTGATCAAAAGAGAGATTTGTCATAGATGATCTCTAAGGTTCTTTCTTGGGTTAAGTCCCACAGTCCTACAAATACTGTCCATGTTGTTGTGTTTGCCCTTTGTTGCCGAAGAAGACCATGCCATCAGAGAAATGATGACATGACTTGCACTTGACTTTGTTTTTGAGTGAGGGAGGGCTGTGCAGGTCACCAGCCTCACTTCTCCTCCAGAGCCATCTGAATCCAGTGACCTGATATTCCTCAGGATGACTGGAGATGACCCAGGATGCAAGGAGACCAGTGACACTATATTGAAGGATATATGGCAGGAAGAAGGTGTAAAAAGACTAGAAAGGTAGGAGGGGCTAGGTTATCATGACTTTGATATAGGATTTGAATGGCAAACAATTGAAAAGAGGAGGCAACATCCATGAAAATGCAGATAGATGGTTACAAAATTCACATTTTCAAAGGGTTTCATGAGCCCATAATGTTGGAGCCAAGTGCATGTAGTTTCATGTACAAGGTGTTTATTTCAATGGAAATTGTTCATTTAAATGAGTCAAAGGGCTATTAAATTATTTATTATGAATTTGTATCATTTTTATTTTTTAAACCGACTTTTGATTTCACTGACATTGATAACTCCCTCTACCAAAACAGGTCAACACCTTTTCTAAAACTTAGATTCTTGGGAAGTTGCTCAGGGAACTGAGAATGATTTGCTTGGAGTCATACAACCAGTCTGTCTGAGGCAGGATTGAACCCAGGGCTTCCTAATAGAGGGCAGTTCTCTATCTATGTAATAATGCTTCTCAAATTGTGGTTTTCACCTTACAATGAACCTTGGGAAAAGTTAAAATGATTTGGTTTGGAAAGATCTTTTTAAAAGACCTCGATTTGAAATAGCTGAAAAAATTCAGAGGGATGAAGAAGAAACATATTTGCATTAATGGTAGATAGAATTATTTCTCATCTTCTTACACCTGTGGTAGCTCTTAGAAAATTAATGTGTTGCATGTTTAAACCTTTTGAGTTTGAGCAACTTTTCACTTAACTGAATTATTTCCTTACATGTAAAACAAGGGCAAGTATTGATATGAATAAATATCTATAGTAATGAATAAATTAATGGCAAGAGGAATGAAGTACAGTCACAGGTATCAACCAATCAGTCAATGCACATTTATTAAGCTCTTTTCTATGTGCCAAGTGTTGTGTTAATTGCTGGTGGTATGAGCACAAGAAGAAAGGTAGTCCCTGTCCTCAAGGAGCTTATATTCTAATGGAAAAAATAAAATATAAAAGGAAGCTTAAAAGTGGGGGATAGGAGAAGGGGGAATGGGGATGATGAGATAAAAGCTTAACATAGGGAAAACGTCTCTTGACAAAGAAAATTTGGAGAGTGAGAAGTGTGACCTGGAGAAGAAGTAAGACATGGTTGGCCTGGTTCTCCTTAAATGGAGATTCTGGGAGGAACCAGCCAATCAGAGGCAGAGACTGAAGAAGTGAAGGCTACTTTCTGTGTATGAAGTCCAGTGTATGAACTTCCAGGGAGAAGAGGTTTCTGTGGCATGGTGGAGAAAGCCTGGAGAGAGAGTGCATCCAGGAGAAGAATGAATGTCACAGGGAAGAGATGTGCCTGGAGGTTGTGGGAAGTGGGTTTGGAAAATAACTCAATGAGGTAAATTGATGGAAATGTTAAGATTCAACCCCAGATTATCTTTCTACCATTTATTTGATGTCTTTTGGAGCTTTAAAATGTTTTATCTGTTACTGTTTGGTCTTACAAAAGACACAGCACTATAACATCAGGAGAGCAGACATTCTTTATGGCTTGCAGAGGAGAATTTCAGGACCTCCAGTGTAATGGAGAGGTCAGGGGATGTGGTGAAAGAGGAATGGAAGAGATGTAGCAATGTTCACAAAATGCATGCATCTGCACTGTAGGTAATGACCAGATGAGATGAATTACAATCATATGTTTTCTGCTATTCATTTCAACCCACTTAAATGACTCTGGGTCAAATTTTTTAAAAGACTTTGCTGGACTTCCTCCTTTCTCTCTCTCTCTCTCTCTCTCTCTCTCTCTCTCTCTCTCTCTCTCTCTTTCTTTCTCCTTCCTTCCTTTCTCCTTCCTGTCTTCTTTCCTTTCTTCTTTCCTTCCTTCCTTCCTTTCTTCCTTCCTTCCTTCCTTCCTTCCTTCCTTCCTTCCTTCCTTCCTTCCTTCCTTCCTTCCTTCCGTGTGTGTGTGTGTGTGTGTGTGTGTGTGTGTGTGCACGTACGTAGTATTAGGTAAAGCAGGGTATTATATAAAAGAACTGTTCTTACTGGTCTTCAGATAACCAACTAGGCTGCATACTACCAACACAAGATTACCTTCAAAATTTGATGCAGAACCTGTGGACATATTTACCAATGCCTTTCTAATCACCAGGTCAGATTCCAGTGTGCAAGCACTTAGTAACTAAGGCTTGTTAAATATATCCCTGAACTCTTAGAGAATGAACTTCATGGATCCTCTTGTTCCACCCCTTCATATCACATCTGTGGAAAATGAGGGGGGAATTCCCCTCTTTGGGAATGGACCAGGTTCATAAAGCTAGTAATTTTTTTTAGTAATCCAGGATCTTTGGATCATGGAACAAATGCTGTGGAGGGACCTTACACGTCATCTAGACCAAGCCCATCACTTTAGAGATAAGGAAACTGAAACCTTTGCCAATGAGGTGACTTGACACAAGTAAAGGAAATAGTAGGACTAGGATTTGAACCCTGTTTTTCTGACTCCAAGCCAGTAACATATAAGACTAGAACTAAGGTTTTCTGATGCCCAGTAAAGTATATTTTCAGTATAATCCATGGCGTCTACGAAAAAGATAAAAGAAGAAAATTATAGGTGGTCAGAAATGACTTTTGATAATCCTTAAAATGTGATATAGACTTTGTGAATGTATTTCCCTTGGGACTGTTCAGTCTTTACAGGCTTTAAATGATAACAGAAACATGTTATTTCCCTCACTGTTCTCCTTGTTTAGTAATGGATAATTTGAATATTGTGCATCCCTCCCCCAAAATTATCTCTGTAAACTTAGCTAAAATTTCCAAGATGTTAATACATTCATCAGAAACCAGAAATAAAAATGGAAAGCAAAACTACTTCACTTAAACAACAACGAAATTTATGTCTTTGATAAGTTGTATTCTCTTATCCCTTTCCTTTAAACTTGCTACCACTCAGGATGATAAAAATCAACATCTGGATTGGTCTTCTCCCCCGAATCCATCTCTATCTCTCCTTCTCCCCAAGGTGTTATTATATTTCACTCAACTGTAAATAACATGATTAGATTAGATAATCTCGTAGGTCCCTTCCAATTTTATGAAAGAAATCAACCCAAGTAGTTAGGTCAATAAGCGTTACTATGTGCTATTATCATAGGTGATGTCTCAACTTTCATGTGAATCAGATTTAAGTGAGACAGAATTGAGTAAGGTCCTCAGCCTCACTATCTTCCTGAGTCAAATTAAAGTCCAGTGGCAGGACAAAAGTCAAGACAGCTGGTGATGGCTTGTGATACAGTGGATGACTTTGGCATCTTCAATGCCTGACTAAGCTGTAAGTGCTCCACAGTGCCTACCTCAGTGACTAATTCCAGAGCTGAGATTTAACTTGTTCTGTGACTTTCAGAGAGTAACCATATCTCTCTGATTCTAAGATTTACCCTTCTGTAAAATTGGGACTTGTACAACCTACCTCATAGAATTATTGTGAAGCAAATCCTTTGGAAAACTGCAAGGCAGCTACAGAAATTGTTATTGATTGGCATGAGTTGGTATTGTTCTTGAAGGGGACTGTGACATCAGCAAGGTGATGTCATGACTTGTGAGTAAATTGGATTTAAGTGAGGGAGGTCTGTACAAAGTCACCAGTCTCACTTTCTCTTCTGGAGCCATCTGAGTCCAGTGGCAAGACATAAATCAGGCAATTGGAGATGACCCCATTTGGGAACAAAAAGACCAACTAATGTGTGTGCGTGTGTGTGTGTATGTGTGTGTGCATGCGTGCACGTGTGTGTGTGTGTGTGTGTGTGTGTGTGTAGGGGGTGGTGCTTCAACTCAATTGGCAAGGACAAGAAGAAATTGAAAATGGAAAGCAAAATGCAAAGAGATCTGATTTACCAAAAGAAACACTACTTCTACTAACTCAGATTTCTCTTGGGTCACCTGATTCTTTCCAGGTTTAAAATGAGCTAAGAAATAGATGTCATTTTCCTGTCTTTCCAACCACCTTTCAGAAGCCATGGTGTTTTGTTTGTTTTTTTATTTGTTTTTTCTTTAAGGAAACTGACTTTAAGGAAACTGGGAAGTATGAAAGTCCCTAACATTGTTCAGTGGAGATGACAGAATTGGGGGTAGGGTTGGTATGGTAGGTGGACACAGAGACTTTTTTGGGCAAGGAGATAGGAAGAGCAAACTCATGAGCTCTTATTAGACAGATAGATGTGATGACATCATGATCCTAGGGTCAGAACTATCTGCAGTAGGGTTGTGCTGGAGCCAGCTCAATCCAACTTTCAAGAGCCTTTTAGTTAATTTTTCAATGTGAGCATTAAAAACCTCAGCAATTGCTAGTTGCTACAAATAAGGGCTTGATTTATCATACTGATGATTTCTAGACTTAAAAAAACGATGCAGAGAATGTTAATAAAGCAGATTAAACTTAAAAGTGTATTACATGTACATTTTTTCCCCCTGGAAAGCTGGTTGTTAAACATTTTCTAGCACAGCACTCTCCCTAGAGCAGGGAGAGATAAACAGATGCTTCCTGAGAATTGTTTTGGCCACAAGAAAAGGTATATATTCTATATATTCTAGGTCTTTTTCATTCTACCTGCTTTGGCCACAGCACACAATTCCCTTTTGCTTGTAAGTTTGGTTGCCCCCCAACCAAAATACTTTTGGAAATGCATACTCTTACAATGGCAAATCTTTTGCTGTGAACCTTGCATTCACACATACTTAGTTAATATATTCACTGAAACTGAGATTTACATGTTGAAATTCCTTTTTTATTACTGCCTTCTTTCTGCCCTGTTTATTGATGCCACAGTGTTTAGTCTCCAGGAAGCTATCCCAAGTTCCTGAAATGAAAACCACCTCCCTGAGGCATAACTTTTAGCATAGTGACTCATAGGTTGGCACTTATATCTTGGCATATAAGTCAAAAGCCAGAAGTTTTGGAGAGACTTTATTTTGGTATCCAAGAGAGAAGGAAATACCTGGTACAACTTGTCAGCTTTCAGAGGAGAAAAGAAGGAATCATACTAATTTTTAAAAGATGGTATCCTGGGTGAAGATAGGGATGTTTACAAGCATAGAACATGTGAGACTGTTACTTGGCCAAATGGCCCAGGTATCCATCCCATTTGGTAGAAGCTGTTCTAGGCTTGTGAGAAATGTTTTTCAACCCCTGGATGTGCTCTTGAATGCCTTACTAGATGACTTAGGCAGGAGGAGGCTGGAATAGTCTTTTGGAAAAAAAGCCAACTGCAGTACTGGCAGAGGGGAAATCCCCAGGGACTAACATAGAAGAGTGAAGAGATGTTTGCCCTGAGTGGATTGAAAAAAGATGTTAAGACCCTTTCCAAGCCTCAGAAAACACTCACTAGGAGAAAAAATGAGTAGCTTCCTTTCAGAATTAGCTTTACATGTTATTCCGGGGTGTTGGGGCAAAGAAATGAGGTATGAGGAGAAGGCTAGTGTAAATGGGCAGAGATGCCATCACCTCCCTCCTCCCAACCAATACCATTCTGTAGCAGGATGCCTAGGCAATCCCTTGCTTTGTAGATTAGCAAGGTCATGTGGTTAAAGATGGGCCCCAGCTAGGGAGTCTGATCCTTGCCAATTCTGGTGTGCACTTGGCTTCTATACTTACAGAATCAGATCTGGAAAAGATCTCAGGAGATATCTGGTCCCACCCCTACCTGAAAAATTATCTTTTAGACAACACCCTTTATAAGCGGCCATTCAATTTCTGCTTAAAAGTCAAAGGAACTGCACTACCTTGTTGCTCATTTTGAACAGTACTAATTATTAGTTTTTCTTATGTTGAATCTAAATCTGTCATTTTGCAATTTAGAGGATCATAGACACAGACTTGGAGGGGATCCTAGAAGTCATAGTGTCTAATCAGCTCATTTTAAAGATGAAAACTGAGGCAGAGAAGTTAAGTGATTTGTACAGGGCCATTAACTATAAAGGGTAGGATTCAAATTCACAGCTTCCTAGATGGCTTTGAGAATGTTACTATTACCGCTCTCCTGGTGACAGTGTGAGAGATTTTGTCAAGTGTTTTCCTGACATTTGGAGAGATGGTGTTTGTCATTTCCCTGATCTACTAGATTGGGAACCCCACAAAAAAGGAAATTCATTTAATTTAGTATGTTTCAAGGTTCTAAGCTGTCTTTGTAGTAACCATGACTTAATTCTCTTACTGTGTTCTCAAAGGAGAATGGGGTGGTAAAAGCTTTACATTCAGTCTGGAGGGATCTGGGTACAAGTCCCAGCTCTGACATATACTGGCTATGTAACCTTGGGTAAATCACTGGGCTTTAATTTCTGTGGAAACTTAAATTCCTCATCTCTCGAATGACAACTTATTTCTTGTCCATGTCCTTTTCCAATTGGAATTAATCAGATCTCTTTAGACATCAGTCCCTTTAGACTTCTCCCTTATCAGAAGAAATTGTGACTGGCTAGCCAGAGTTGAGCTCTTGAGAACTTCCCTTTCCTTTTATATTTACTTCCTTTTTAGAGTTCTATTTCATGGATTATTTTATCTATCATATCCCTGGATTTTTTGAAATCTACTCCCTTGAAACTAATGGCACGTGTCTGGTGTCCTTATTTATCATGAATTCAAAGTAGTGTCTGACCAAGTCACTGTCTCCCTCAGTTAATTCCAGTGGCTCTCTATTATCTTTAGAATCAAATAAAAAAAATTGTCTGCTTAGTTGTCAAAACCATTCATAATCCTGGCCCTTCCTCCATTTCCAATCTTTTTACATTTTACTCCTCTCTACATACTTTACTATCCTATCACACTAGACATTACTATTCCTTACATGGGATACTCCATCTTCTGTCTCATTCCTTGCCTTTTTATTGGGTGTCCCCTAGCATGAAATCTTTTCAACCCTCATATGACTCTTGGCTTTCTTCAAGGCAACTCAAATTCTACCTTCTACAAGAGAAGTTCCCCAATTTTTGTCACTGCTAGTGACTTCCCTCTGAGATCACTTTGCCTTTGCCTTGTTTATATCTTGTATGTACAACTTTCTAATATTGTCTTCCCCATTAGAATGTGAACTTGAGAGAAGAGACCATGGTTTTGCCTTTCTTTCTATCTCTAGAGCTCACTACAGTACTCAGCACAGACTTAAATGCTTCAGAAGGCTTGTTGATGGTGGCAAAGAACTGGAAATTGAGGAATGCCCATCAGTTGGGGAATGGCTGAACAAGTTGTGTTATATGAATGTAATGGAATACTATTGTGCTATAAGAAATGATGAGCAGGCAAATTTCAGAGATACCTGAAAAGACTTAAATGAACTGATGCTGAGTGAAGTGAGCAGAACCAGGAGAACATTGTACACAGCAACAGCAATACTGTCCATTAATAAACTGTGATAGCCTTAGCTCTCTTCAGTAATACAATGATCCAAGACAATTCCAAAGGACTCATGTTAGAAAATGCTATCTAGAGAAAGAACTGTGGAGTCTGAATGTAGATTGAAGCATACTATTTTCATTTTTTTGTTTTTTTTTCTTGTGGTTTTTCCCTTTTGTTCTGATTCTTCTTTCACAACATGACCAATGTGGAAATAGGTTTAACAGGCTTGTACATATATAACCCATATCAGATTACTTGCTGTCTTGGGGTAAGGTGGGAGAAGAGGAAGGGAGGGAGAAAAATTTGGAATGAATTTTGAAAACTATCTTTGCATATAATTGAGGAAAAAATAAGGAAAAAACGCTAGTTGACTGGCCACTGCCTTCCAAGGTCTCCATTATTTCCTCTTCTTCAGGCAAGTGATCTTATTAGTCAGAATCTGGTCACAAATAGTAGCCTTTCTTTTTGATTTCTCTACTTTCTGAAAGCTGAAATTACCAACAAGGCAAACCACAACTTCATCAGATGCTCTTCTTTTTAGTAGAAAGAGGATTTCAGTGGGCAACTGTATATGGTTGAAGTCTCCCACCTTTGTGACTTATAACAGGAATTCATTATCCATTTTCTTCTTCTGGTCAGGTGGTTTGTAATATAATCTCAGGATGATATAACCTCTTTTTTTCTTTTGCTCTTCAGCCATTTATTCTCTACCATGTTTCCCTCCTCAGGTTTGTAATTTCCGTGCAGGTGAATTCAATGCTATTGTAAATCCAGGTAAAGTGGGATCTTTTGCTGTTTTCTTTCTGGTGTTCAGTTTCCCAGGCTCATTGAAAATATCTGAAAGCTCAATCTCTTGAACCCTGGTAGTTCACAACTGTGCTGACTTATGTGCATTGTGATGCCTTTTGGCTCTGAGCCTATTAGTTGAAACCTATATATAGTGGGAGATTGTTATTTTACTTGGGGGATTTTGCTTATGAGAAGGATCTTTTGATTCTCTGCATGGGACTCTGAGTACTCATTTGTTAAGAGGGCCCCAATTATTCAGATGTTGTTGGTGCTTCCCCATTTGGTGGTGTGTGTAGGTGGTTGTTTTACTTTGTCATACAGCTGGAGTCCTGTCTGTTGATCTTTGTGCTAATTTCTCTGCTTTTATTTTCTCCATGTTCAGGGTGTTAACCTTTCCCCTGAAACAGTGAATAATTAGTGAATAATAGTGAATATATTTAATTAAAGAAGGATTGTTAACCCCTTTGAAGCTGTCTTTCCTTTGTAAAGAAGATCAAAGAACCTGTACTAGCAGGCCATCTTGGGTGTGCTAGGATGCTTGCTAATATAGCTATCCATCTTTTCCACTTTACATATTCTTCTTGAACAAAGAATAAGATATGTTTCTTGACCTCCTGGAACTTTCTACTCTTTTATAAGATCCTTTCCAAGGGAGATGCCTAACAGAAATCTACACCAAGAGAAAGGTTTTGGGAGAAGGAAGAAGAAGTCCAGAGCATGGAAGAGCATGAGTGGATGAGATGGTGTAATGAGACCTTTATTGGGTCTTATTGGCATTAGCACTGAGTAATTGGTAGCCAGACGACAGGAAGCATAACAACACAAAATGCATTGTCCATATTGGACAATGAAGTGTATTGAAGCAAATGGTAGAAAAATACCTAAGAAAAAACTACAACTCCTTCACAATTTTGTCTTTATCCCACTTAGATAAAGAAGGCAGAATAGATCCTAGATTAGTTTCATGTGATGGGTCACTATGCTAACAAGTGCCAAATCAAAAGAGTGAAATGGAAACACTATAGTTGTCTTATTAGTGTTTCCAGAAATGAGTTCCCATTGATGCTTGTTAATTTGGGTGACTTCTTCAGACATGACTATTTAAAGGATAAGCATTGTTTGCCAAAGCTTATAAGGTGGGAAAGATCTTGCAGTGCAATACATTTGATGTGTGGGGAAAATGAAAAAGAACAAAAGAGTGGGCCAGAATCTTATTTTCTTTGCCTCTGAAGGTGCAAACTGTGTGCACCTGCTTAAACTATCCTTTCAAATGGTGTGGAGTTTTTCCACCTGTCGAGAACACTGATGGGGATACAGATTATGTCATAGAAAATTGTAAAGGTTGGTCTAGGAACAAGAACCCTGGTTGATAAAGACTTCATGTATCTCAACCAAAAGACAGATAGAAAAATAAATTCCTTAATTAATGCTTTATAACCTATCATTTTGTTTCCTCAGACATGAGAATGCTTATGTGATGTCTTAAATGCTATTTCAGAATCCTACTAGTCTGCCTTCTGCTAACTAGATCATCCTGAATTTCCTAGAATGACTTCACATTTCCTAATGACAGTTAGCATGGAATAGGATTTCAGGACTTATTTGGGCATGAAATAGTCCCTCTGAGGAGGGTCAAGCACTGAATGTTGGGAGAATAATGCTCTAGTTGAACTGGAAAGAATAATGTCCGACATGTGGCTTAGTCATTTGAGAAAGGTAATGTTAACTTGCAGTATGTGATTCCAAGCATAGCAAAGCCATATAGTGTCTGCTTGTTTCCTAACCATTCTTAAATTAACGCTCTGCAATCTGTTACATAAATCTCTATTTTCTTATTTTAGGTTCAGCCAGCATTTTGCTAGTGAATAAATCAGACGTCCCAGATGTCATTCCTCCCTGACTCGATATAAATCACAACCAAATGGCTTGGTGGATTTGCTACAATTGCTTCACATGTCAATGAAATCTAATATTACTGCTCCTGGATTATTTTTTTCAAGGAGTAACAGTATCACTCACCATCAACTGGGCATTAGAGAAGTATATTTGAGTCCTGGTTTGAGACCTAAATGCTGTGGGGACTTATAACTAGGACTGTAACATTTTTAACTGAGCGAGATATACCTCTCATATATACAGGTTTGATGCTTTTTCCTACCAGTAGTACAATATATCAAAACTATAGAATCCTTGCTGATTGGAGTAAGTCTTCCTATATGGTCAGGGCAGGGCACTAAGTGAATTGTTAACATGCCCTTTCATTGTAATCCATTGAAAATCAAGACCTTGTTTAGTGAGTTCCTCAGTTGATCATTTCTTAGAATAGGATGCAGCAGGGGACTCTTACTCATTACAATTTGGCTCTGATGGCCTCTGAGCTCCCTATCAGTTTGAAGATTCTGTGAATCATGGTAATATCATTGTCAGAGTAATAGCTATTCTGTGAGTCATAGTAATAACTCGTGTGTATGTATGCACAGTGCTTTAAAATTATAAAACATATTGCATTTCCTTATTTGATCCTCACAATATTATTGTGAAGTAGGTAGAAGTATTGCTAACCCCATTTTACAGATCAGGAAACTGAGGCTCAGCTAGGTTAAATGACTTGCCTGAGGTTATACAACTATTAAGTGACTAGGCTGGGGTTTGACTAAAAGTAATTTGGCTTGATGTCCAACTTTTTCCTGTATCTAAAAATGAATATCTTATTGTTGCATTTAAAAAATGCTATTAAATGCTATTAGATACTAAAAATGCTATTAAAATTTTAATTTCTTATTTAAAAAATCTATTTTCTCTCCTCACCTCTCATATTGGTGAAAAAAGAAAAACAAAAAATTATTATAAAACAAAACAAACAGACTCTCCCTTTAAGAATAGTTAAAACAAACTGAAATATTGGCCATGTGTGACAGAATATACTTAATTCTGTACCTGTAGTGAGTTAGTTCTACGCCCAGAGGATGGAGATATGCTTTACAGCCAAGCCTATGAAGTCAAATTCAGTCACTACATTGAGAATTCTGGTGTCTCTCAATGTTGTTTTCCTTTATGTGATTGCCATTATCACTCATTTTTCCTTACCTCACTCTGTATTTGTTCATACTTGTCTTTCCAAGTTCTTTCTATTTGTCATTTCTCATAGCTCCAATGTTTTCTTATTTTAGCCCTCTGCTTCTTGAGAGAGGTCTGCTATTGACACTCAAGGTGCTACAACAGCAGCATATTCCTATTTCATTCACCTACTCATTCATTAACTCACATGTGCATTCATTCAATAGAAATTTCTTGAATACCTGCTCTGTCCAAGGCACAGAGCTAGACATTTCAGTACACTTAATGGTAGCTAGCTTGCTTGGACGAGTTAATACAGTTCAGCTCACAACCAGAAAGTAGATACTGTTGAAGAATCTGCTTCAATGTCAACTGGGTAGCTTTGAAAAGAAAAAGATGTTTGGAATGGGTGATTTTTAAATTTGTCATTGACGTTCAAATGCTGAATATGGACGGTACAAAAATATGACCTTCACCCCCTTGCTGTGACTGAAAATCAATATTCTACTGGCATATATATTTACATAAATAAATGTGCATGTATGACCTCCTCAAATGTACGAATATATAGATATATAGAAGAGATCTCTGCCATAGTCTCTCTGTTCATTAGATCATTGGCATGAAATGATTAAATGCAGCCAAAGGCTGTCAAGGGTTGCAAAGTTTAGAGAGAGTAGTAGGAGGAGTTTAGCTTAATGTAATATTTGGCAAGAAAGAATTAAAGTTTCTATTTCATAAGTCAAATTAATTTATTGTATATTCACTCTATCTGGGAAATTATTTCAATGAGTAGGGTAGTTAAAATGCACAAAGGAGGTAAAACTTCAATCTGCTTTGGAGTTTCATTTGAAAAGCCCAAACATGGGCTGTTCTCTCAAGTTTGGTGAGCTCAGTTATGCGATGGGATCATGTCATTCTGAAGCAGAGAAGACAGGGCCTGTGCCCAGGAATAGGCCTACTTTGTTTGGGCCTTGGGCTCTGCCCGATGCAGTCCAGTTACATGTTAGGAGAATGAGGGCAATGACTGGAGAATGAAGAACATTAATAACTCATATTTAATCATTGCCTTGTAGTCTGCAAAGTTTGTCTCAATGAAATCAGGAGGTGTTTAGTTCAAGGGTAATTATTCCCACTTTGCAGATGAGGGAACTGAGGCTCTACATTTCCACAGGTCCTCCAGGTGATATATGACCAAGTCAGAACCTGATCTTAGGTTTTCTTGCCTCAGGTCCTTAGAGCTTTCTACTGCACTAGGCGACTGGATTGTTGCTCATTTGGATTAAAGAGCTGGCTTAAACATGCCTTCCTAAAGACACAAGCAGATGTAGTTTAGTATACCACAACCCCTCCCCATACTGTTTCTGTGTTAATACAGATGTCAGGAGGTAGAATAAGGAATAACAGGAACCATTCTATCCAGTGACCTGACTTTGCTGATTTTGTGAGAAGCAACATTTTTCTGCATTTAAGAATTAATTTTCCTTTTGTTTCCACTTATCAAGTCACCATTTAAGAATTGTTTTCCTGTATGCTTCCCCAAGGCATGTGACCAAAAATCCAAATTGACCTCAGCTCGGAATGTTGAGAGAGAAATCTAGAGACTGAGAGCTAAGTGACTCTGAGGTCTGAGTTAGAAGGACCTGTTTTCACCTCCAGCCTGCATCACCAATTTTTGGCTGGAGATTTCTAAAAGGATGTTCCACAGTCATTTAAAACTCAGTATGTCCCAAACAGAACCCATTATCTTCTCTCCACTTCAATTATTTCTCTTCCCAGGGCACCCCATCTTCCCAGGTATCCAGGCTGTCAACTTTATAATGAACTCATCTCTTCATTCTGCCACACCCCTAATATCTAATTAGTTGCTAAATCTTATTAATTCTACTTTTACAGCATCCCTCATATTCATCCTTCCATTCTTACATCTGCTACATTAATTCAGCTCTCATCATCTGTCATCTGCACCATTTCAATAATTTGTCAGTTGATCTCCTTTCCTCAAGTTTCTTCCCTCTCTAAACTATCTTACATACAGCTGCCAGATTGGTATTCTTAAAGTACAGGTCTGACCATTTTATCCCACTTAATGCTGAAGAAATTATCATAGCCCTGGATTAAATATAGACTTCTTAGCTTGGCATTTAAACCCTTCAAATTCTGGTTCCAATGCATCTCTGTAGATCAGGGGTTCTTACCCTGGGATCCATGAGCATATTTTTTTTTAATATTTTGATAACTATTTCAATATAATTTCTTTCCTTTATAATCCTATGCATTTTATTTTATGCATTTAAAGATGTGATTCTGAGGAGTCCTTACATTTCACCAGACTGCCAAAGTGTTTCATGACACAAGACAGATGAAGACTGCTTGTAGACTGGTTTCAATTTATTCCCATTCACACAATCTAAATCCCACTGGAAGTGGATTAGTGCCATTCCATTGGGTACCAGTCTCTTATCTTTGAGGTAAAAAGAGAGGTGCCATTTCATCAAATCAAGCCATCTGACTTGTCTCTTGCCTTCTGTGTGAAGAGAAAACTATTTCATGATATACCAGTCTCTTGCATTTGGAGTAAGGGGAGAAAAACCTTGGGGGAAAAGTAAAAAAGGGTAGAAACTATCCACTGGACATCTCTATGGACTGGGTGTTCCATATATATCTTAAGTTTAATATATCTAAAACTGAGCTCATTATCCTCCCCCTCCACCAATCTCCCCCCTTTTGAACTTCCCTATTACTGTTGAAGGTGCCACCATCCTTGTGCTCACCCAGGCTTAGGAGTTAGGTGACATTCTTGACTCTCTCACCACTCATAACCAACTTCTTACTCAGTCTTGTCGCTTTTATATTCATAAAATCTTGTCTGTATATACTTATCTCTCCACTGACACTGTCACCATTCTGATGCAGGCCCTCATCACATCACACTTAGACAATTACAATATCCATTTGGTTGGTCTCCCTGCCTCAAGTCTCTCTTTACTTCAGTCCACTTTCCATTCAGAAGTCGAATTAGTCTTCCTAAAGCACAAATCTGACCATGTCACGCCTCTCCCTTCAATCAAATTCCACTGATATCCTATCAACTCCAAGATCAAATATACAAATCCTTTGGTATTCAAAGCCCCTTAAAATCTGTTCCATTCCTACCTTTTATATTCAGGGATACAGTGACACTGATCTCCTTTCTGTTCCTCACAACTCCAGGAATCTTCACTGATGGCCCCATGCCTGGAATGCTCTCCTTCCTGATCTCTACCTCTTGGCCCCCCAAATTTCCTTTCTAGCTAAAATTCCACCTTTCCTGATTTCTCTTAATGCTCATCACTTTCTTCCATTGATTATCTCCAATTTGTCCTTTATGTACATTGTTTATTCATAGTTGTCTTTTGCGTCTCCTTCATCAGACGGTGAATTCTTTGGGAGCAATCTTTCACCTTGCTTTTTCCTGGCACATGGAAAGCACTTGCATGTGTATTGACTGACTGCTATTCCAGTCAAATTGTTGTACTTACTCTTCTTCAAGTACGAAATTTCATCTTCTGATGAGGAATAAGCTACTTGAGAACAATGGATGATTTCATTTGTAGTCTCCATGCCTATACATAACACTTGGACCATAATAGATGCTTAATCAACACATCCATTGACTGAATTCCACTCTAGACCCCTAGCATCAAAGTATCTGGTTTTGTTTTGTTTTGTTTTGTTTTTTTTACTATTTTTTTGGCTCAAGTTCTTTTTTTTTTTTAATTCATCTTCCTTTGGTGGGCATTTCAGATGAATGAATAGGTATGTCCAATTTAAGGGTGCAGCAGTGAGCCAGAGTCAGCCCTTTCACTGTGTTCTGTGACAGCACCTCTACGCAGTGCAAGGAGAGGTCAAATCTGATGCCTATTTCTAGTCTGGTCTAGGATCCCCCAGCCATATGGTATCACTAATGAAACCCTCTGATTGGATTGGTAATGTAGTTATGCATCCCCTAACCATAACCTTTAACCCATCAGTTTGTTATAAAGAATCTGTTTAACAGCCCAACAGAACTGTTTCTCTTTCTTGACTGGATTTAAGCTTTCCAAATTAGTAATTTCAATTTGAAGGAAAAACAAAACCAAAATCCCATCACTTCTTCCATTATAAATCCTTAAGTCACTTACCCTCCTACTTGTTTTTTTCATTGTGTTCCCATATATCAACATGGGGTGATTTATTCCCTGCCCTTGCAGAGATTTGAGACTGAGAACAGCTGAGAGACCATACGGGAAAAATAGATTTCTCTTGTGTTGTTTTTTTTTTCATGAACAGAATTTTTTTCACTAGATTATATGTTAACACTAGTAAATGTTAAAAAATGGGCACTTTATCAGAGTTTTTGTTTTTTCCTCTCAAAGATATATACTGAAGAATTAAGTGGAGTAAGTTTGAGTGTGAGAAGAATGCAAAAGAGAAAGAAGGATTTAAGGTAGCATGTGGCATCAGGATCCTAGATTTAAAGTTAAAAGGGACCTTAAAGATTATCTGTTTCCAATCACTCATTTTACAGATGAAGAAATTGAGGCATATAGAGGTGAAATGACCTGTCAAAGAGCAAGGAGACAATGAGTGTCATGTCCTCCTACTGCTCTGAATCTAGCATTCTTTCCATTATATCACACACTGCCTTTCGTATATTAGAGAAATATTCATAAAATAGAGGACATCTGGTGGTGCAGTGGATAGAATGCCAGACCTGAAGTCAGGAAGACTCATCTTCCTGAGTTAAAATCTGGCTACTGACACTTACTAGCTATGTGACCCTGGGCAAGTCACTTAACTCTATTTGCCTCAGTTTTCTCATCTGTAAAATGAACCAGAGAAGGAAATGGCAAACCTCTTCACTACCTTTGCCAACAAAATGGGTTATGAAGAGTCAGACAGAGCTGAAAAATTACTGAACAATAAATTCATAAAATAGAGATCTATTAGGTAAAAGGACAGCATTATAATTTCATAATAATAACTCACATTTTGTTGTGGTGGGGTAAGGGCTGTTTTACTTTTTTTGAATTGCCACCGCTTGGCATAATGTCTTGCCCACAATAGGTGGTTAATAAATAATTACTCATCAATTGACTAATTAAAGGTTTCAAAACATTTGTTTGCTCCAATCTTGTGAGGCAAGCAGTGCCATTAATGACATTTTAAAAATGAGGAATCTGAGAGTGAGGTAAATTGACTTGCCCAGGGTCACACAGATTATGTCACAAAGTTATTTCATCTAGGTTCTCTGAGTCCAAGTCTAGAGTTCTTTCCACTGTATAGTGCTCCTTCATTTTGTGGAGAGCATACTTCAGCTTTCTTTCTTTCTCCGACATTTCATTTGGTCTATGTAAAAAAATCTCTCCTTAATGGAAATCACAAATATGTGAAAAAGGAACTGAAGAGTTCTCTCTGCCTCCTCCTTCCAGTTTTCAAAAGGATTATTCCTTTGGATTCATTCCTCTCTGAGGAAGTGACTATTTTCTAAGAAGAGTCTTTAAGACCCAGCTGACAATGTGATATTTTTCTTCCTCTTCTTAGTTACATCAGTGAAATTTAAACCCAACATTGATATGTTTAAATTCAGGCTAGTGCAAAGATTATGTTAGATAATGGGGTGTATTGGTTGGGGTAGTCCTTTCCTTAGCTAGCATCTTGTGAGATTCAAAGGAACTCTGAGTCTTTTTTGTTATTTTTCAGTTGTATCTGACTTCATGACCCTTTTCTAGGATTTTCTTGACAAAGATATTGGAAGAGTTTGCCATTTCTTTCTCCAGCTCATTTTACACATGAGAAAACTGAGGCAAATAGCATTAAGTGACTTTCCCAGAGTCACACACTAGGAAATATCTGTGGTTGATTTTGATCTCAGGCCTTCCTAACTCTAGGCGCAGGACTTTACCTACTGTGCCACCTAAAGTCATTGGGTAGCAAAAGAGATATATGTACATGCATATGTGTGTGTGTGTATAGCCATAACATCACAATGCTCAAGCCTCTCCCTAACGGTAAGTTAGAGACATTTGAAAGCAATTGATGAAGTGTTAAAGGCTCTGGAATAATCAATCAACAAGGCACTTATTAATCACCTAACATGTGCCAGGCACTGTGGTAAGTGCTGGGTAAACAAAGATAAGACAGTTCCTGCCCTCAATAAACTTACATTCTAACTGGGAAACCAAGGAACATATACATGGTGATGGTTATTATCCTTCGTTCTTTTTTTTTTTTAAATTAATTAATTAATTTTCAGTGTTCTGCAATCATTACCATACAACCTAGATTTTTTTCTTTCTTTCCCTCCCTCCCCCTTCCTCCTCCTACCTACTTCCTCCCTCCCTGAGACTGCATACAATTTCATATAGGTTCTACACATACATTCCTATTAAATACATTTTCACCATAGCCATGTTGTATAGAAGAATTAAAATGAATGGGAGAAATCATATAACAAGCCAAAACATAGTACAAAAGAAAATGATCTGCTACAATCTGTGATTGAATTCCATAGTTCTTTCTCTGGATGTGTAAGGCATTTTGCCTTAAAAGACCACTGGGAATTTTTTAAGTCCTTGCATTGCAATGAGGTTCAGAGTCTACCAGAAAAAGTCCTCACACACTGTAGTTGTGGCTGTGTACAAAGTGCTCCTAGTTCTGCTCCTTTTGCTCAGCATCAGGTCATATAAGTCTTTCCAGGCCTCTCTGAAGTCTTCCTGTTCATCCTTTCTTATAGCGCAATAGTATTCCATTACATTCATATACCATAATTTATTCAGTCATTCTCCAATTGATGGGCATCCCCTTGATTTTCCAGTTTTTGGCCACTACAAAGAGGGCTGCGATAAATATTTTTGTACATGTGGGACCCCTTTCCCATTTTTATGATCTTTTGAGGATACAGCCTTAGAAGAGATATTGCTAAGTCAAAGGGTATGCACATTTTTGTAGCTCTTTGGGCATAGCTCCAAATTGCTCTCCAGAATGGTTGGATCAGCTCACAACCCCACCAACAATGAACTAGTGTTCCAACTCTCCCACATCTTCTTCAATATTTATCATCTTCCTGTTCTGTCATTTTAGCCAATCTGATAGGTATGATGTGGTATCTCAGATTTGCATCTCTGTAATCAATAGTGATTTAGAGCATTTTTTCATATGACTATAGATAGTTTTGACTTCTTCCTCTGAAACTGCCTGTTCATATCCTTTGACCATTTATCAGCTGGGAAATAACTCGTATTCTTGTACATTTGATTCAGTTCTCTATGTATTTTAGAAATGAGGCCTTTATCACAGACACTAGTTGCAAAAGTTCTTTCCCAATTTTCTGTTTCCCTTCTAATCTTGGTTGCATTGGATTTGGTTATGCAAAATCTTTTCAGTTTAATGTAATCAAAATTATCCATTTCTTACTTCATAATGCTTTCTATCTCTTCTTTAGTCAAAATTATCCTTCATTCTTAAAGAGGACAAAAATGCCATCACTATGTTAGAGTCAAGACATAGTGTGTCTGACTGTGGCTGATCAGACTAATATGAGCTTGCAATGCTCTACCACAGATCAGGTACAAACAACATTGAACATTTGGAGTGGATTCTCTAAATTTGCACACCTCATGTTTCCTCTGAGTTACTTCAATTCCTCTTTACTCATAGTGCTCAACACCTTCTCTGATGAGGGCATGCCATGCTGGTGGGTCCTATGTAAGGGTCTCCTATGTCACACCATCAATTCTAGAGTTCTTAAGAGAGACCGAG
Source organism: Notamacropus eugenii (assembly GCF_028372415.1). Classification (NCBI taxonomy): domain Eukaryota; kingdom Metazoa; phylum Chordata; class Mammalia; order Diprotodontia; family Macropodidae; genus Notamacropus; species Notamacropus eugenii. The sequence continues at coordinate 230,587,165 of NC_092873.1, read as the reverse complement.
AGTGTCCTTGTATCACTTTTTCTGACCATAACATGACCACTTGCCTTATGTGAGTTCTCCATAAAATAGTCTTTTAGACAAGCTTACATTTGACATTCAAACAATATGGCCAACTCAACAGAGTGGTGCTCTCTGTAATAGAGTTTGAATGCTTGTCAGTTTAGTTTGAGAGAGGACCTCAGTGTCTGATACCTTATCCTGTCAGGTGATCTTCAAAATCTTCCTAAGACAATCCAGTTGAAAGGGATCCAGTTTCTTGGCATGATGCTGATATACTGTCCAGGTATCACAGGCATACAAACAATGTCAGCACAACAGCTCTGTAGACCTTCAGTTTGGTAGTCAGTTTAATACCTCTTCTCTCCCATACTTTCCTTCAGAGCCTCTCAAACACTGAGCTAGCTATAGCAATGCATGTATCAACCTCATTATCAATGTGTATATCCCTGGAAAGTATACTGCCAAGACAGGAAAACTTATTTATAGTATTCAAAACTTCTCCATTTGCTATACCATGTATGGCTGGCATGGTGCTGGCTGGTAGAACATCTTTGTTTTCTTGGTGTTAATTGTTAGGTAAAATTACCACAAGCAGCAGAGAATAGTTCCATACTTTGTTGCATCTCAGCTTCAGAGGTTGCACTGAGTGCACAGTCATCTGCAAACAAAAGATCATGCATCAACTCTCCCTCTACTTTAGTCTTGGCTCATAGCCTTTTCAAGTTAAATAATTTACCCTCATTGAGGTAGGTGACCTTGATGTTCAGTATTGGTCTTCACTGAATACATTTGACAACATGGCTGAAAACATCATGCTGAAAAGCATGGAAGCAAGCACACAGCCTTGTTTCACTCCATTGTTGACTGGGAAAGTGCAAGAGCTTCATCCGTTATTTAGAACCCAGAGTGATGGCAAGCAAAGTAGGATCTTTTGCTGCTTTGTTTTAGTATAATCAAGTGTTTCTAATTGAATAATGTGACCAAAGAATGTCTTCTCTGACCATTAATGGCCCGGGAAGATTTGTAGGAAGGCCCACACCTTTTTTGAATGAGGCAATTGCTCTCAAGGGTTGTGATGCCCTCTGGCTCCTCTGGCTCTAAAAAGTGTATAAAGACTCTGAGGTGGGATTTTACTTTGGGGCTTAGTTTTTGGAAGAAGGTCTATGTGCCAGATGAGACTCTGGGAAGCTGCTAAGCAGCCCTCCTGCTTTGAAAACCCAGATGTTGGTGATTCCCTCTCTGGTAGTTATGTATGTATGAATGGCCAGGCAGTTATATCTGTCTATTGATTTCTGATGTATGTATTGCTTATTGTCAAATGGTTTGGAAGTACTCTCTGTTGATTTAGGGTTTCTCTCTATTTTCTCGGAAGTTCAGGGTGCTGACTTTTCCCCTTGAACTAAGTGAATGATGTACGTGCTTGATTAAAATGATTGTTGACCCTGCAAAAGTTGCTTTCCTTTTAGAAATTCAGATCTAAGAATCTGTGATAGCAGGCATCCCCTGTGTATGTTGGGGTCCTTTCTTTTACACCCAGGCCAGTGTGCTGTCATGAAATTGACATACAATAATGATAGCTTTTCCATGCAACCAAATTTTAACACAATTTCTCGTAAGACCTCACAACTGATATTATCAAAGGCCTTGGTCGGATTGAGAAATGTTATGTACAGACCTCTGTTCTGCTCCTGGCATTCTTCCTAGAGTTATCAGACAGTAAACATCATATCTACTGTTCCCCCATCCTTTTTGAAGTCACACAGGTAGATGACCATCTTCAAGGTGAAAGACCAACCTATTAAGAAGGAGTCTGCCAAGAATCTTGCCAGCAATGACTAAGATAGAGGAAACCCCCTCCCCCCTGACTGTCACAGGATAATCTATTTCCTTTACCTTTATAGAGATGTATTATGGAGACATCCTTGTACTCCTGGGGGATAATCTCCTCATCATATAATCTGGAAAATTTTGGTTAGCTTTTGTTTGAGCAATGAACTCCCTGCCTCCACTTTGTACAATGAAACTGGAATAGAATCAGTGCCAGGTGCTTTGCCATAGGTGAGGAACCTAATGGGATTCAAAACCTCTTCTTCAGTTGGAAATTTTTCTACAGTAGGATTAACTTAACCTGAGAGAAATGGTCAATGACTTCAGCATTGATTGATGACAGTCTTTTGAGAACACTATGGATATGTTCAGCCCTGTCTTTCCAAGATCATATCCTTATCACTAATCAATGTGGCTCATCAGCACTGAGTAGTTGAGATGTACCATAGGTCTTTGGCCCATAAATGGTCTTCTGGGCATCATAAAAGTGCTTTGGATTGTTATTATCAACATAGAACTAAATTTCATCTGTCTTCTTACTGAACCAAGAATCCTTCATCTCTGTAAGCTTTGCTTGTACTTTACTTTTGATGGAATTAAATGCTGCCTTCTTAGAGAAAGATGAATTATCTTTCTGGTAAACCCTGTGGAGTTCTCATTTTTCATTTAGCAACTTCTGAATTTCCCCATCATTTTCGTCAAAGCAGTCTTGATGCTTGCAAGTGTTTTGACTCAGATAAATAATAAATGCAGTGCTGTACACCAAATCTCTGAAAGCTGCCCACTCCTTTTCTGCTCCATTATTGCCATATGTTGACTCACCTTTCCCTCCAAGTTAAGAACAAACTGTTCAGGCTCAGAGAAATGCTTTAATCTGTTGACATTAAGTCTGCAGGTAGTCATTTTGCCTTTGGGTCACTGATTTTGTTGAATGTGAATATTTAGGTTGGAGAGGGTAAGTCTATGATCAGTCCAGTACTCTGCACCAAACATTGCCTTTGTCATTCTCAAATCATGCCTGTCTCTTCTCCTTATGATCACATAGTCTATTAAATGCCAATGTTTGCTGCAAAGGTGCATCCATGAGTTTTATTATGTTTAGGTAAATGAAAGACAGTGTTGGTGATAGAAGGTCATGAGATGTACAAGTCTCCACCAGAAAGTGACCATTGTTATTGCTGTTTCCAACTTCATTCCTCCCAAGGACTCTCTACATGTCTGGTAGTCTGTGCCTCCTCTTGCATTAAAGTCACTCAGAACTGCAAACTTATCCTCTTTTGGGCACATTGATGATGAGGATCTCCATGTCTTCATATAATTTTTGACCTCACTGATGATGGTAGCATGGTGTTTTCCTATAAGGGACAATCACATTGTCATAAGCCCATTGTTCACTCCTTTTGGTTGGCATACAAATTTGTTCACTAGGTTAGCTTTGATTGCAAAACCTACACCAACTTCATGGTACATCACTGCAGCCTCTCCAAAAAATGTGTATGGCTCTAACTTCAGTAAGCTGGCCTTCATTTGTCAACCTTGTTTCATTCAGGGCTGTTATTTGGATGTGATACCTGCTGAGTTCTCTCACAAGAGTTGTTCATTATTCAGGTCTACTGGATTTTGTGTTGTCTATAAGTATGTGCACTTCATCTGCACAGTACTTCATTAGTACTTTCCATGTACTGATGGTGAGTGGGATTATCTTTACAGAAGGTTTTGTACCTTTTTGGGGGTAATCTTTTCTAGCCCCTTTCTCACATCAGGAGGTGAACAGTGCAGTCCTTAAAAGGCTGCTCAGACACCAAGGGTTTCTGCTGAATCCCATTGCTACTTCCAGTAAGAAGATGACCCTATGACCTGGGCCATCTGTATGCAAGGTTGTGACTACAACTCCCAGTGTATCTGTTCTTGCTGCTTCATCACTTGGTTGTCACCATAGGACTTTGAAATAGTAAAAATAATAAAATGGTATAGGTGATGTCTTTTGGTTGCATAAGTTGGATTTAAGTGAGGCACAGTTGCAGGACATCACTGACCTCATTGTCTCCTTCAGAGTCATTACAGTCCACTGCCAGGACAGAATCAAGATGACTGATGAAGGCTCAAGATTCAGTGGATGACCTTGTGTCTTTGATCTCTAATCAAGCCCTAAGCGCTCCTCAGCGCCTACTTCAGTTGCCTTCATGGCTATAACAAACTTCTCATTCACTCATTCCATCAGAAGATGTCTTTACATACTTGGGGTAGATACCTACCCCAAATCATGGGTGGATTTGAGATCCCTTGGTTAGCCTCAATCTAGTTTAGCCCGTCTGCCAAAATGGTTTACTGGGATGCTTCTTGGAGTCACAGATGAGAGAAAGGTAGATCTGGTAGACACCAAATATGGAAAGTCTTCCTGGAAAGATCTTAATAGCCCCCATGCCAGAGATATTAGTCTTCCCTGAATACACCCTCACCCCTCATATATATCTCTACCTCCAATGATCTTATGCTCTAATAAAGGGATGGAGGCAGGAGATGGAGTACCATGTTTGGGGAATATGTAGGCTGTTTCAGCTGGAACATAGTGTATGAGAGGGAATAATACCAATAAAAAAAGGGAATAGAATCAGGCAAGAAAGATGAATTAGATCCAGATTGTGAAGGACTTTAAATGTCTAACAGAGGGAGTTTGTATTTAATAGGGAGTCACTGAAGGTTCTTTAGGAATACCTATTTGGCAGCTGCCTGTAGGATAGCCTAGAGAGGTTGGAGGCTTAAGACAGGGAGGGTGGGATGGGATGAAGTATCTGGAAGTGGCCATGAGAATGAACATAAGCTGATGGATGGGCGGTATATTATGGAGCCATTTATTGAGCATTTATTAAATGCCTCCTATATACCAGGCACTGGGCTAAGCATAGAAGATACAAAGAAAGACAAAAGACATTCCTCATTTTCAAGGAGGTTGAAGTCTAATGGGGGATTCAACATGCAAATAACTATGTACAAACAACACATACACACACATATGTATACATATGCATGTATACACACATGTATATTTTTATATATACATATATGTACATACACATACACAGTAAGTGGCACAGTAATTAGTGTGTCTGGATTGAAGTCAGGAAGGCTCATCTTCCTGAGTTCAAATCTGTCTTCAGACAATTACTAGCTGTGTAACTCAGGACAAGTCACTTAACCCTGTTTGCCTCAGATCCTCATCTGTGAAATGAGCTGGGGAAGGAAATGGCAAACTACTCTAGTATCTTTGCAGAGAAATCCCCAAATGAGGTTAGCAAGAGTCAGATATGACTGAAACTACTGAACAACAAATGCACACACATTTATACATATGTATACACATATATAGTTTTATATATTTATGTATATATAAATATGATGAATTGAAAATAATTAATAGATGAAAGACTAGCATTAAGGGGAACTGGGAAAAAGTTCTTGCAGAAGGTAGTGGGTTTACTTGAAGTAAACTAGGGGAACTAGGAGGTGGAGATGAGGAAGGAAATAATTCAATTAGTAAAAATGCTCAGTATTGGGAGATATGCTAAGAATAGTGAGGTGGCCAGTGACCCTGGATCACTGAGTATGTGGAGAGATGTAAGGTGAAAAAGGACTGGAAGGACAGGAGAAGATCAAGGTATGGAGGGCTTTATAAGCCAAATAAAGGATTTTATATTTGTTACTGGAGGCAACAGGGAGATGCTGGAGGGATGTAGGTGGCTTGGTCAGACTTACATTTTAGGAAGACAAATTTGGTAGCTGAGAGGAGGATGGAATGGGGTGGGGAGATACATGAAGAAAGGAGATCAACTAGTGGGCTATTGCAATTAATCAGGCATGAAGTGATGATAGCTTGTACCAGGGCAGTGGCAGAAGAGAAAACTATGAGTATATAAGACGTATTTATGAAGGTAAAGTTGACAAGACCTAATAATGGATTGGATGTATGAGGTGAGAGGGTGAGTCATAATGGAGGACACATCTATGTTATGAGCCAAAGATAACTAGGAAAATATTGTTAACCACAGTAAAATCAATAAGATTTGTATTGTATATGGTGATATAGTGCAGTAAAGAGTTGACTCTAAAGATATTAACTTGGGGGGCTGGCAGATTGTTACCACCCTAGGGAATGGGAAATAGGGAAAGTAGAAATAAGGAAGTTGGTAAGACGGGTGGTTTGGAGGGAGAAGATAATGAGTTCTGTTTGAGACATACTGATTTTAAGATACCTATGAGATATCCCAGTGGACATTCTGTCAAACAGTTGGTGATGTAGGACTGGGAAGAGATAACAATTCCTACAAAACTGGAAAGACTTAAGATATAGGTCTGATGATGACTTGTATTTCTAAGATAATAGAATTTGTAACAGGAAGAATGCTTAGAGGTCATCTGATTTGGTCCTTTAATTTTGTAGATAAGGAAACTGAAGCCCAGAGTATTTTACTTGTTCAAGGTCCTACAGGTTATAAATAGTAGGACTGAGAATAAAACATATTCTCTGCCTCCAAACTTAATGCTCTTTCTACTACAGTCATCCCTTCCATCCCCATAGGGGTTAGCAATATGGCACCCACAATATCTGAAAAATTTGTGTAAAATTTTTGACCCTTCTTTTGTACCAGAGGAAAAGTCTGAATTATTACAGTATTAAACAATAAAATATGTTGATATTACACATACATATTATTGATATTATACTATACATATGTTGATATTATACTATACATATATCTTATGAATTTCTGATTTTCTAAACTTTTTTTGTGTCATCTGCTGGTCATTGCGTGTTGTCTGTGGCTTCCACAAAACTCCCCCTAAATTCCCATTTGATTTCTTATGCCAACCCACAGTATAACAAAACTATGATGCAGAAAGTCATGGAGTAGAAAGAACAATTGTACTTTAAATTGCATTTGTCATCTGAGGACAGGCCTGGATAAGCCTGGAGAGGCTCATGACTATAAGGTTGGTCATCAGGTAATCATTTTTTGTCTATAGTAAATTGTGAATTCTTTTAATTCAGGTGTAGAAACATTGAAATCTCTGTGTGTAGAGTTAGTACTTACATTTAGGAAATCATAGATTGCAGTATTAAAATGTGTCTACTATTATATTTTGTTTTCTTTAAAAAAATAGTGATTTGCTTTTTGCCCTATGGACATTTCCTGATAGTGTCTCAATGGAGTTCTTCAGTTATGCAAAACCAACCAATGCAACAATCACATTTTATATTGTATATGACATTTGGCACTTGTTGTCTCCTGCCTCTCTACTCTCGACTATGTTTTATGATTTGTTCTCTGGATTCAATACTGGTCATTAATTTTAATCTGTGCTTACCTACCTTTAGTTGTCTTCTGCATAATTTTAGTTCTTATGTGACATATAATAAAGCAGTTAGTAAAAGCTTGGGTTGACTTGGTTTGCTCTCCCATTTCTGCATCAGTTTTGAAAGTCTTCCCACATTTCTCTGAATTCTTTCCATATCAGATATTTTGCAATTAACAAACACCTATTTTGTTTCCTAATTTTTGTTGTTGTTGTTGCTGCAAAAAGTGCTGATATGATTTCTTGGGTATAGTTGTAATTTCACTTCTGTCTTTGTCTTTCTTGGGTTACAGTCCTTGTAGTGGAATGGTTGGATCAAAACATATACACAATTTAGTTATTTTACTTTTTTGGCATACTTAGATATTATTTTCTAGGACGGTTGGACAATTCACAGCTCTACCAAGAGTGAGTTAGTGTATCTGTTTTCTACACCCTCTTGAACCCTATTTCTATCTTTCTTTTTTTAAATTTCTTCTTTCTTTCTTTAACTTTTAACATTCATTTTCACAAAATTTGGGGTTTCAAATTTTCTCCCCTTATGCCCCTCCCCACACCCCAAAACACTGAGCATTCTAATTGCCCCTACCTGCCAATCTGCCCTTTCTTCTATCATCCCTCTCTGCCCTTGTCTCCATCCTATACCCCATTACCTGTATTTCTTATTTCCTAGTGGCAATAACAGTACTCAACAGTTGTTCCTAAAACTTTGAGTTCCAACTTCTTTTCCTCCCTCCCTCCCCACCCCTTCCCTTTGGAAGGCAAGCAATTCAATATAGGCCAAATCTGTGTAGTTTTGCAAATGACTTCCATAATAGTTGTGTTGTGTAAGAACTAATTATATTTCCCTCCATCCTATCCTGTCCCCCATTACTTCTGTTCTCTCTTTTGATCCTGACCCTCCCCATGAGTGTTGACCTCAAATTGCTCCCTCCTCCCCATGCCCTCCCTTCCATCATCCCCCCCCAACCCCGCTCATCCCCTTATCCCCCACTTTCCTGTATTGTAAGATAGATTTTCATACCAAAATGAGCGTGCATTTTATTCCTTCCTTTAGTGGAATGTGATGAGAGTAAACTTCATGTTTTTCTCTCACCTCTCCTCTTTATCCCTTCACTAATAAGTCTTTTGCTTTCCTCTTTTATGAGAGATAAATTGCCCCATTCCATTTCTCCCTTTCTCCTCCCAATATATTTCTCTCTCACTGCTTGATTTCATTTTTTTAAGATATAATCCCATCCTCTTCAATTCACTCTGTGCACTCTGTCTCTATGTGTGTGTGCATGTGCGTGTGCATGTGTGTGTGTGTAATCCCACCCAGTAGCCAAATACTGAATAGTTTCAAGAGTTACAAATATTGTCTTTCCATGTAGGAATGTAAACAGTTCAACTTTAGTAGGTCCTTTATGACTTCTCTTTGCTGTTCACCTTTTCATGCTTCTCTTCATTCTTGTGTTTGAAAGTCAAATTTTCTTTTCAGCTCTGGTGTTTTCATCAAGAATGCTTGAAAGTCCTCTATTTCATTGAAAGACCAATTTTTCCCCTGAAGTATTATACTCAGTTTTGCTGGGTAGGTGATTCTTGGTTTTAGTCCTAGTTCCTTTGACTTCTGGAATATCCTATTCCATGCCCTTCGATCCCTTAATGTAGAAGCTGCTAGATCTTGTGCTATCCTGATTGTATTTCCACAATACTTGAATTGTTTCTTTCTAACTGCTTGCAATATTTTCTCCTTGACCTGGGAACTCTGGAATTTGGCCACAATGTTCCTAGGAGTTTCTCTTTTTGGATCTCTTTCAGGTGGTGATCGGTGGATTCCTTGAATACTTCTTTTGCCCTCTGGTTCTAGAATCTCAGGGCAGTTTTCCTTGATAATTTCATGAAAGATGATGTCTAGGCTCTTTTTTTGATCATGGCTTTCAGGTAGGCCCATAATTTTTAAATTGTCTCTCCTGGATCTATTTTCCAGGTCAGTTGTTTTCCCAATGAGATATTCACATTATCTTCCATTTTTTCATTCTTTTGGTTTTGTTTTGTGATTTCTTGGTTTCTCATAAAGTCATTAGCCTCCATCTGTTCCATTCTAATTTTGAAAGAACTATTTTCTTCAGTGAGCTTTTGAACCTCCTTGTCCATTTGGCTAATTCTGCTTTTGAAAGTATTCTTCTCCTCATTGGCTTTTTGAACCTCTTTTGCCAATTAAATTAGCCTATTTTTCAAGGTGTTATTTTCTTCAGCATTTTTTTGGGTCTCCTTTAGCAGGGTGTTTACTTGTTTTTCATGCTTTGCTTGCATGTCACTCATTTCTCTTCCCAGTTTTTCCTTCACCTCTCTAACTTGATTTTCAAAATCCTTTTTGAGCTCTTCCATGGCCTGAGCCCATTGAGTGGGCTGGGATACAGAAGCTTTGACTTCTGTGTCTTCCCCTGATGGTAAGCATTGTTCTTCCTCATCAGAAAGGAAGGGAGGAAATGCCTGTTCACCAAGAAAGTAACCTTCTATAGTCTTATTTCTTTTCCCTTTTCTGGGCATTTTCCCAGTCAATGACTTGACCTCTGAATATTCTCCTCACACCCATCTTGCCTCCAGATCCTCCCAGCCAGTGCTTGGGGTCTAAGATTCAAATGCTGCTTCCCATCCTCAGGGCTTTAGGCGGGGGTGGGGCTGCTATTCAGTATGAGATTAAGTTCAGGTACTCAGGTCAGGGCAGGGCCGCCTCTCAGTCTCAGTTCCCTCAGGGGGTTTATGCAGAGACCTTCAACAATGGATCCAGGCTCCTGCCTGCTTGGGGAGCCCTGGTCTGCTCCCTCCTCAGCTCCTGCCTCCTGAGGGGGCCTGAGTTACGGGGGCACCCCACGCCCCTCTCAACCCGCCAAAGAGACCCTCTCACCGACCCTTTTCACCTGTGGGTGGAGGGACCCCCGTGGCTGCTGGAGATTCCATCCCTGAAGCCTCCTCGGATCTGCTCCTTTCAGCGCTGCGCTGCAGAGGCATGGTGGGGCTCTGCTCTGGGTCCGGGGCGCGAGGGACCTTTTGCGAGAGGTTTTCTGACTCTCTGGAGCAGAAATCTCCTCCGCTCCATTGTTCTGTGGCTTCTGCTACTCCAGAATTCGCCAGTGTTTCTTTTTTTACAGATATTTTATGGGCAATGGGTTCATTGGTAGCGTATGTGCGTCCTTCTACTCCACCATCTTGGCTCCGCCCCCCACCCTATTTCTATCTTTTATCATCTTTGCCACTTATTGGGTGCAACAGTGATATATTGGAGTTGTTCTCTCATACATTTCATTTGTCACTTTATGATCTTTTGTTGTCAGTAATTTGGAATATTTTTTCTTATGATTGTTAATGGTTTGCAATTCCTTTTGAAAATGCTGGTTTATATAGTCTGACCTCTTATACTGAGGAACCACCATGCCTTTCAAATGACATGTGGGAACATCCCAAAGTACTTTCTTAGCATGTCATTGGCATAGAAGTCACTGGGGGAGAGGTAAGATGTTCAGCTGTCATTCCCCATCTGTGTAATGGGACCTCAAAGGACCCAGCCTAGTTAATCATCTGACTCCTGGAATCATCCCAGCTGTTGGTCTTCATTCTTTATGGTCAAATGGCCAGGTAGAAACTGGGTATTTTCCTGAAAAGCTTCTATTCTTTTATCTCTGTCTCAGGGGCATCCTGAACTCAGAGTGGTGATAGAAGCAACATCCAATCATCTTTTTGTGTGGCTTTCTTGGGCTAGGCAGGGTATTGAGGCCTTTATTAGGCTGAAAGCCAAAATCAATAAGAAGAGGGCTAGGGACTGTTAAAGCTGCACTCATGTAAGATTAAGATGCCACAGGCTTCATAATGGCCTTCTCTACTCCACACTTAAGCTTCTCCAATCCATCCTTGCTGCTGTCTGTGCAATCTGTCTAATGTCCTACTCTGATCACATCACCCTTTTATGCAAAACTATTCATTTGCATAAATTTATTATCAAATGAAATATGAACTCATGATTCTGGCATCTAAAGCCCTCTGCAAATTGGCTCCAACCTAACTTACCATTTTTATTCCACACCATTGTCTTTCATACTCTTTGCCTCTGTTCCTACAACTGGAATTAATCGGTTCCTGATCCAACTCTGCTGGCTGAAATAATTTACTTCAAGGCCCAATTCTCCTGCTGCCTCCTTCATGATTTCCTTTGGTTGAAGATGATATTTCCATTTTCAAATTTCCCATAGAATTTTGCCTGTTCTTTGCACATGTTGCATTTGGTAGAATCAAACAATAGGTTATTATTAAGCTTCTGCTATATGTGAGGCATTATGGTAGTTGCTGTGGTAACAAGTACAGTAAAGGACGCAGTGCCTTCCCACAAGAAGCTTATACACAAAAATAGTGTGTGTGTGTGTGTGTGTGTGTGTGTGTGTGTGTGTGTACCAAATAATTATATATAATATATATCATACATAAAATATCATAGAAATAGAAAAATAGGAAAAGCAGTTAAATACAAAATAGTTTGACACTGAGAACACTAGCAGTTGAGGGGACCGGAGAAGCCTTCCTATAGAATTTATTGCTTTAGCTGTGGAAGGAAGAGAGAGATTCTGTGAAGTGAAGGTGAAGAGAAAAGGCATTCCAAGCAAGAGGAAAAGTCAGTACAAAAAAAATGAAGATGGGAGATGGAGTATTGTGTGTGTGATAAACAGAGAGAAAGCTAGTTTAGCTGGATGGCAAAGTACAAGAAGGAGAATAAATATATAATGAAGCTAGAAAGACAGGTTGGAACCAGACTCTGAAGAGCTTTAAAAGATCCTAAAAGGAGTTTATATCTTAATCCTACAGACAACAAGGAGCCAGTGAAGATTACTGAGCAAGGGAGTGATGTGGACTCAAGGAGGATGAAGACTGAGTTTAAAAAAGAAAGAGGCTTCAGGGAGAAATGGAATGACATGAAATTATGGTCAGATAGAGGAATGTCAGAGATTTTGATCAGGGAAGTGGAACAGTTGAGGATAATAGTGATCAGCCCTATGTAGGTTTTTTTTTTTACATGAGTTGAAAAATAAATTTAATTAATATAAGATGAAATATTAGTTTTTTTTTAAAGATGAGGTTTTAGTAAGCTCAAGATGAATCAGTGTGTGATAAATTGAATATAGTAGCAAAAATACCAACTTATGTTACATTGTAAGAAGCATAATGTCTAGGGCTATTGGATTCAATTCAGTTCAACAAGTACATGCAAGGCATTATGCTAGTTATGAGACTACAAAGACCAATTTTTTAAAAAAATTGGCCTTGACCTTAAGGAGATAAACATTCTATTGGGGGAGGCTTAGGATATATATATATATATATATATATATATATATATATATATATATATATATATATATATATATATGTATAAACATATAAACAGATAAGTAAATACATGATAACACAAGAAGAGAAAAAACTGATCAGGACACATACCCAAGACAGGCATGGAAGGTAGACTAGGTTGGATACTGTCCATGGTGACTTCAGGCTGGATTGCACTTAGGAAACTGTGTGGTCTTTTCAAGGCTTCTTATTTGCTTCCTAGCCCCAAAACCCATCTTCTTTTTTTTTTTTTAAAGTACAAATGTGCTTTGGATAACGGCATTTAAGAAGGTAGGTTCAGGTGATGGTTCCCCTGCTCTCTTCTCTGGGAAGAACAAATCCAGGAAGGTTGATGACAAGGAGAAGAACATCCAGTAGATGACAACCAGGAAGATGAATAGCCCTGAGATCACACCACGTGAGCTAACTGTGGATGTTTAATATGGAGAAAGTGCATGGTAGCTGTCTTCACGTATCAGAAAAGTTATCACCTGAAAGAAGGACTAGGCTTGTTCTTCTTGGTAGATCTAGGGGCAATGAGTGGAAACTAAAGAGAGGCAGATAAAGGCCTGATGTAAAGCAAACCTTTCTAAAGATTATAGCCATCCAAAAGTCGAATGAGTTGTTTTAGGAGACAGTTGATTGTTCCTCCCTAGAGGTCTTCAAACAAAATGCTAGATGACTACTTGTTTGCTATGTTGTAAAGGATTCACTCACAGATAGATGTTGGGCTAAGAATGCCTTTAAATTTCCTTCTTACTCTGAGATTCTATTAGCTGGGTCCACATAAACATAAATAAAATGAGATGATATTTGTAAAGTATTTTGTAAACCTTAAAGTACAATATAAGTGCCAGCTATTGCTATTACTAGGTGCCAAGAAAGTCTAAGGCAAGACCACTCATTGTCTTCAAGTACTTATGGCACTGAAACTTGTTATGTGAATTCTACCAAAAAGAGTATATTTTTATGAAAGGTACTTGTTTCATTTAAACCTGGTGGGAATTTACTAAACTTATCTTTTTTGTTGCTCTTTTTCTGGCATTACCTTAAAAAATAGCATTTTTGTTCGTGTCTTTGGACTTTCTGGAAAGAGTGAATCTCTCTTCGTTCTCCAAGTATGAGATGGAAATGTGGATGCCAAATTAGAATGGTAAGCTCCTTGAGGGTAAGGACTTTCTGTGCCTCTGTATTTGTATTATCAGTCCTTGGCACTGTACTTGGTACATAGTAAATGTTTAATAGATATCCATCTATCCATCCATTTACTTACTCACTCAAATTCTTACCTTATAGTAAATTTTCTGGTGAAATGAAAAGGAAGAGGATAGAAGAAGAAACAGAAAAAAGTTACAGTAAAATAATAATTTTTGAATTAACACTGTTCAAAAGATGAGGCAGACTTTGTTATGTGAAAATTTGGAGCTCTTTAGAGATAGAACTGGACACAAATAAACACAGATGTGTGCTGAAACAATTCAGGAAAGAGGGAAGATAATTTATTGGATAAGTAGGACAGAGGTTCATTGTGTAAATCTTTGGAAAGATCATGGATGAGTCATGGAAAATTGTGATAAAACATAAATTTTAATCAAAATTTCTGACTCAGCCAAGGCATCTCAAAATTAACAGCAGAAAAACCAACCTGTAATTGATCAGTACAAAAGAGAAGTCCTGAGGGAAGGAGAATTTTTCTTTCTGATCTCCTGGAGGCAAAGAAGAAATTTAATGATGTTTAAATAGACAAGATATAAATCTGGTATCATTATTTTTTGGTTTGTTTCAGGATAAAGGCTGAGGATTAGGAAAAGACAAAAGAAAAGAAATTCAGAAGTTGTTCTTCCACAGAGTAGATAAAGGGGAATTTGATGCCTTCTCCTTTTATATCCAACATCTGAACTGGTGTATCTCTTTATTCTTCCTCTTTCTCTTTCCCCCCTTTCTTTGTTTCTTTCTTTCCTTTCTTCCTTCTATCCCTTCTTGCTTTTCCTGTCTTCTATCCTTTCTCTCTCTCTCTCCTCCCTACCTCTCTCCCATTCTCCTTTCTGACTTACTTTTTATAGATTTTTTCTATGTTTTGTTTTTACATTTAATACATTTCCCTCTTTATCCTTCCCTCCCAGAGTGTCACTCTTATAACAAAGACATTTTAAAACAGAAGAAAAAGAGGAATAAGAGAAAAACAATTTAACAAAACCAATCAACATACCAAAAAATATGTTCGTTTCAGTATTCCATATCGGTTGATTCCTTCACCTCTCGAAAAGAAGACAAAGGGAGATATGTCAGTGTTCTTTCAATACCATAAGTACTTGAAGACCATGAGTTATTTTGCCTCAGACTTTTGTGGAATCTAGTAGTAGAAATAGCATTAATATTGCACGTTAAGGTTTGCAAATGCTTTACAAATATTATCTCATTTTATTCTAACAACAATACTGAGAATTAGATGTTAATATTGCCCCCATTGTAAAGATGAGAAAACTGAGGTAAACAGAAGTTAAATGATTTGCTCAGGGACACATAGCTAGTGAATGAGCCAAGCCTGCTATCCACTACACCACCTAGTTGCCTTGGTAAATGTTTTAATGTGATGAGCAATATAGAAATGAAATAGATTTGTTTACTTCCCCTCGTAAATGCTTAATAAACTCTTGTTGATTGATTAACTAAGAGGAAGCTATAGCATGAAATTGCAAACATGACTGATCCCTTTGAGACTTTAGAGTGCAAAGGCAATATTTTAGAAAAAAAGTCCTCCCTCTACCCTAAGTCTGGATGTTACCCAGATGTGGAAATGAGTTTCTGTTCCTGTTTTATTCATTTGAGTTCCATGTTGTAAGTTGTAGACTCTAGAGTACCATTAGCCCAAAGTGGTTGTCCAACAATGACAGATGATCATGTTAGAGGCTTGCTTGTCTTTACTTATTTACCAATATCTGACAAAAGTCAGTTAATTCTCATGACACAGCCATGTATTTGAGGCCATTGAGAAAACACTAGTCTAAGTCCTTCTAAACCACCTGCCTCTCCTCCAGTCATTGCTTCCTTCCCATTCACTTCTGAAGAAGCTGTCTCTTTAAATAAACATGGAAAAGTGGAAAAGGGGGAAGTAAGTAAGCATTTATTAAGCACCTATTGTGTGCCAGGCCGTGTTCTCTACAAGGATTATCTCATTTGAGCGGGAAGAGCAGGGGGCAGATTCCTGGGCATGATTCCTATTTCCAGCACCGACTACCTGTTTAAGCATAACTGCTTAATCTTTCTGAGTCTCAGTTTCCCTCACGTTTAAAGCAGGGATGATGATAGCTGAGAAAGGCATGGCCAATTAATAAACTCTATTGAGTTGGAAAGGCCTTCAGAGACCATCTAGTTCAGGGATTCTTAACCTTTTCTTCTGTCATGAACTCCTTTGGCAGAATAAGAAAACCTCTGGATCCTTTCTCAGAATAAATGTTTGTTGCCTACATTCATATTCGAGGGAAATGCTAAATTTCAATTCAAGCTTAATAAAAATAGCGGTGTAATGATTTCCTATCCAAATTCACAGACTTCTTGAATTCAGACTTCTTGAAATCTAATTCAAATCCCTTATTTTTACAAATAAGAAAACTAAGGCCCAGAAAGTTTTAGTGAGCAGTCCCTAGCCACGTAGGTTATAAGAAGCAAAGACAGAATTTGAAACTAGGTTCTCTGCTTTCAGGTGCAATATTTTTCCTACTGTGTTGGAAAAGGACTGTTTTCCAGGATGCCTAGGAGATGAATAAGAATGCTTATTGGAAGATAAAGGAATCCAATTTCATGAGACAATATGTGCCCACAACACAGATTCATTGTGTTTGCATGATTGAAGAACATCTTCATGTGAAGGAATAACAGAGGTCTCTTCTGAGATTTGTGACCATGAGACAGGAGAGACAGCCCATGCTGGGGACAGAATGGGGATGAGCAGAATAGAGAGCAACGACAATTTCCTGATGCAAGTCCATCCGAGCCAGGAGCTTCATGGAAACCAGAAACAGTCAGGAGCAACAAGGAGCAGCGAGTAGCTACTGACACCAATTGTTTCAAAACTGAGAGGTCAAACCTACATACGCTGAACCAATCAACCAAAACCAACAATCATTTACTAAGTATATACTATGTACTGAGTTATGGGGCTACAAATACAGAAGAAAGGCAGTCACTGCCCCCAAGGAACTTATATTCTACTGGAGAGATTCATTGCGCTTCCTAAATAAATAAAATAAAATTAATAATAATAATAATAAATATAAAAATAATAATAAGAAATAGATAAATAAATAAAAAGTAATATACAAAAGAAATTCAAAATGAAAGGGGAATTTGTAACTAACACTTTGAAAATGAATGTTAAAAAAATGGAATTGGGAAAATCATAAAGTATTATGGCATTGATGGTATCATCAAAGGCTCCAACTCCCTTGTTTGCACTGGCCATTATTCTCCACGCCTGGAACACATTCCCTCCCCCTGGTGGAATATCTTAGTTCCTCTAAGACTGAGTTCAAATTCCACCTTTACGTGAAACCTTTCCTCATCTTCCCAGACCCTTGTACCCTTCTTCCCCAAATTAACTAGTATTTATTCTGCATCTATATCTATAGCTACACACACACACACACACACACATATGTGTGTGTATAGATACAGTGCATATATGCATATATACATATGCGTGTCAGTATATGCATGTGTGTATGTATACAGGTGTGAATACACATACATATGCATGCTTTCTCCTCTGATAGGATATAATATCCTTGAAAGTGGAGACTCTCATTTTTGTCTTTGTACTTTCAGACCTTACACGATTCTTGCTTCTCAACAGGTGCTTTAATAAACGCTTGCTGATTTATTGGCTGATTGATTCTGGTATCAGAGTAGATCTTGACCAACAGGAAGCATGACTGTTTTGGAGGTGCTGTTTTCTCTGTGGAGAAAAGGAATACAATTATTCATTTGGGAATGTGACTGAAGTTGTTGTTATTGTTGTTTTTTTTTCCTCCTTTATTATTCATTTCTGGCCAATTTAACCTTTCAGTGTTCTTCCTTTCTAAGGTCTGTCTGCTTAAGTTTGGAGAGAAACTCAATGCCTATATCTGTGTTAACTTCAGAAGTTCCCAGTTTCCTAGTAGGTAGAGGCAAACAGTGAAAGAGGTAAATTACCATTGAAATGTACTATGATTTGAAGTAAAGATTATGAAGATCTAGTTAGAATAGGAACCCTGAGCTATGTACCTATAGTACCTACCTCGCTAATGTATAGCATTATGAAAATTGGAAAGTACTATATCAATCATTCCATAAAAATCTATTAAGCCCTGACTATGTGCCAAATGCTGTGCTAGCTGCTGAATATGCAAAGACTAAAGGGAAGCAGTCCTTGTCCTCTGTGTTGGAGCTTACATCTTAATAAAGAATATAAATTCCGTCCATGAAGGGATTGTTCTGTCTTTTGTACTTATATCCTAATTGTCTAGCACAATGTCCCCCAGCTTGGTGGGGGATGACCAGTTGTACTATAAAGACACAAAAGAGCCCTTACTCAGTTAAAGCCACAACATAGAATTTGGCAACTTACATCTCTACCTGGGTCCTGGGACCCTCACTTTTTCCAGAATCTCTCACAGTACCCTGACTACTGGTGTGACAGGTATGCTAATGGTAGTAATAAAGTGTTTGGACAAATAATTATTTCAATTATGTCAAGTTTTACCCAGTTAGAGTCCAAGAAATAGCTGCACAATCATGTAGTGACTTTAGAGCAGTGGTGATACCCATTGTGTGGGATGGGGAGGAGGGAATGTTTTTGCCTATATTTTTCCAGAAGAATTATTTAGATTTGAGTTACCTGCACAGTGAAGTCATGAGAAATGACTTTTGCAAAATTTTCAGACTCTGCAAATTTGGGAAGAATCCTCTTAAATCTGTTTACCTCAGTTTCTTCACATGTAAAGTGAACTGAAGAAAGAAATGTAAAACCATATTGGTATCTTTGCCAAGAAAATCCAAAATGTTATTTCAACATTGCTATTATTAATATAATTCTTTTTTTCCTTTTTTAAACTTATTTATTTATTTTTAGTTTCAACATTCATTTCCACAAGATTTTGAGTTCCAAATTTTCTCCCCATCTCTCCTGTCTCCCCACCCCAAAACACTGTGCATTCTGATTACCCCTTCCCCCAATTTGCCCTTCCTTCTATCGTATCCCTTCCTTCCCTTATCCCTATCTTCTCTCTTTTCTTGTAGGGTAAGATAGATTTCTATACCCCATTGCCTGTATTTCTTATTTCCCAGTTGCATGTAAATCAGCATTCATTCCTAAAACTTTGAGTTTCAGCTCCTCTCCCTTCCTCCCTCCCCACCCATCCCCACTGAGAAGGCAAGCAATTCAAAATAGGTTGATAACAGTCATGTTGTGGAAGACTAACTATATTTCCCTCCATCCTGTCCTGCCCCCCAATTTGTTCTATTCTCTCTTTAGACCTTGTCCCTCCCCTAAAGTGTTTACTTCTAATTACTCCCTTCTCCCATTTGCCCTCCCTTCTATCATCCCCCCAACAGCCCACTTATCCCCTTCTCCCCTACATTCCAGTAGTGTAAGATAGATTTTCATACCAAATTGAGTGTGCATGTTATTCCCTCCTTAAGCCAAATGTGATGAGAGTAAGCTTCACTTTTTGCCTCTTACCACCCACCTTTTCCCCTCCATTGAAAAAGCTTTTTCTTGCTTTTTTTATGGGAGATAATTTGCCCCATTCCATTTCTCCTTTTCTCCTCCCAATATATTCCTCTCTCACCCCTTAATTTTATTTTTTTAGATATCATCCCTTCCTATTCAACTCACCCTGTACTCCCTGTGTATATGTGTGTGTGTATGTGTGTGTGTGTGTGTGTGTGTGTGTGTGTGTGTGTGTAATCCCTCCAACTATCCAAATACTGAGAAAAGTCTCAAGAGCTACAAATATTATCTTTCCATGTAGGAATGTAAACAGTTCAACTTTAATAAGTCCCTTATGATTTCTATCTCCTGTTTACCTTTTCATGCTTCTCTTGATTCTTGTGTTTGAAAGTCAAATTTTCTATTCAGCTCTGGTCTTTTCATCAAGAATGCTTGAAAGTCCTCTATTTCATTGAATGACTATTTTTTCCCCGAAGTATTATACTCAGTTTTGCTGGGTAGGTGATTCTTGGTTTTAATCCTAGTTCCTTTGACTTCTGGAATATCCTATTCCATGCCCTTTGGTCCCTTAATGTAGAAGCTGCTAGATCTTGTGTTAACCTGATTGTATTTCCACAATAATTGAATTGTTTCCTTCTGGCTGCTTACAATATTTTCTCCTTGATCTAGGAACTTGGGTATATTCCTAGTTTTTCTTTTTGGATCTCTTTCAGGAGGTGAATTCTTTCAATATTTATTTTACCCTCTGGTTCTAGAATGTCATGACAATTTTCCTTGATAATTTCATGGAAGATGATGTCTAGGCTTTTCTTTTGATCACAGCTTTTAGGTAGCCCCATAATTTTTAAATGGTCTCTCCTGGATCTATTTTCCAAGGAGATATTTCACCTTGTCTTCTATTTTTTTCATTCTTTTGGTTTTGTTTCGTAATTTCTTGGTTTCTCCTAAATTCAATACTTTCCATCTGTTCCATTCTCATTTTTAAAGAACTATTTTCTTCAGTGAGCTTTTGAACCTCCTTTTCCATTTGACTAATTCTGCTTTTTAAAGCATTCTTCTCCTCATTGGATTTTTTGGACCTCTTTTGCCATTTGAGTTAGTCTATTTTTAAAGGTGTTATTTTCTTCAGCATTTTTTGGGTCTCTTTTAGCAAGCTGTTGACTTGTTTTTTCATGATTGTCTTGCATTGCTCTCATATCTCTTCCCAATTTTTCCTCCACCTCTCTTACTTGATTTTCAAAATCCTTTTTGAATTCCTCCATGGCCTGAGACCATTGCATATTTGTTTTGGAGGTTTTGGATGTAGAAGCCTTGATTGATATCTTCCTCTGATGGTATGCTTTGTTCTTCCTAATCTGAAAAGATGGAAAAAAATACCTGTTCACCAAGAAAAAACCTTCTACAGTCTTATTTTTTTCCCTTTTTTGGGCATTTTCCCAGTCAGTTACTTGACTTTTTAGTCCTTTGTCAAGTGGAGGGTATACTCTAGGGACCTGTAAGTTCTCAGTTCCTCCAAGGTGTCACAATCAAAGAAGAAGAGTTTACTCCTCTGCTGGCCTGTGCTCTTGTCTGGGAGAAACTCCAAGCTTTTCTGCCCAGGATCTGTGAGTAGAATTTCCTCTCCAGAGCCTCCACCAGTTCCATCATGCCAGTGCTCTTCCTCACCCCAGGACTGCCACTCAGGACTGAGACTCAGATCAACTGCTTATTTCCTCCGGGGTCTTTAGCCCAAGGGCTCCAAAAAATGGATACACCTGCTGCCTCCACCTCCTGGGACTAGGGCTAGGGCAGGACCCTGCTCCCTTCTCATCCAGGTGAAAGAGTTTTCTCACTGACCTTTGAAGCTATCTCTGGCATTTGTGGGTTGAGGAATCTGGGAACCACAGCTGCTACCTGGGATTCTGCCCCCCTGAAGCCTACTCCAGTCTTGTTTGAGCCGTGAGGCCAAGGCTGGGCTGCTCTCTATGGGCAGTGCTCTGCCCTGAGTCCAATGTGATAGACCTTTCCTGTAGTCCTTCCAGGTTGTCTTGGCCTGGAAATCTCTTTTACTCTGTTGTTTTGTGACTTTTGCTGCTCTAGAATTTGTTTAGAATCATTTTTTACAGGTATTTTATGGACTATGTCCAGAAAACTTCTACAGGTCCATCCTTCTACTCTGCCATCTTGGCTTCACCCCCCTATTAATATAATTCTTTAACCCAAAAGGAGTTAGAAAGAATTTCTGGTGCCATGTCAAGTTAATGAGGAGACACATCCAGCACAAGGTTATGTTTCCACATTAAATAAAAATTGTATTTTTTGTGTATTATCAGTCACTTGAATTTTTGAGTCTTTCCTCGTAAGTAACTCAGTACAAAATAAATTTCTTCTTTGTATGGAGGGCATATTTTCTGCCATTAAATCTATGTGCATTTGTAAAAAGTAAGAATATAGTCAGAATAAATAATATTTGTCCTTTTTTCATGTTGAACCCTAGGCTGCCATCCCTGCCTATTCTTATTGACTCTGTGAAAAGACATTTTTGGTCAGAGAGGTTTACTCAGGTCATATTGTGTTAAAAGAATGCTCACTTCACCCATGGGTATGACAGGCTCTGATAAGAAGATATATTTCTATGTATCCATGAACAAGAAGTAGCCTAGATTCCAGGGCAGAGGCAGATTTGGAAATATTGATATATATTTGTATCTATTTTTAAAAATTTTGAGATTCAATGTCATTAAAATACACAGTTTACCAGGTACATGGGAAAAGGGTTTGGAAGAAACTACTGAGCAGCATGTGATTAAGTTTTATGGGCTACCAGACTTGTTTTTGCAAGAAGATGACTTAGGAATTGAGAGAAATGGTTTCTATTTTAATTGTTTAAAAAAAAAATCAACCACAAATCTGATATACCATACTGCGTAGACTTCTTTGGTTAGGAAAAAGGGAGAAGGGTAGTGCAGGGGCAAGGAGGGAGAAAAATGCTTCTGTTTAATGATTTGCACTTCATTTCTAGATTTTAATGCAGTTCTAATTGCAACCATGTTCATTGTCCATGTTACTAAAATTTGTCAGCCTAACAAAATGTAGTAATTGCAACCAGATGTGGCATCAAGACGAGGTCAGCAAGTTATCACAAAGAGGGTGGTGAAGGGGGAGATGTCCATGTAGGAATGAAAGAATCATTCCCAACATGTTTAACACCCTTCCCTTCTATGTGCCCTCCCTCTCCCCCAGCTACTGAAAGAGATCTGCAATGAGAAAGCAAAACAGCTCATGGAATGGATGAACAGCACAGTTCTAGTCTGCAGGCAGCACAGTGAAAATCTGTTCACTGATGAGCACAGTCTTCAGTAGGAAAGAAAAGGACATGAATCCCTCTGGGGAAGGAAGTGAGGCAAGTTGGAAGATCACAGGATCACAACTCCAAGGCTGGAAGTATCTAGTCTAACTGTTCATTTTACAGATGAGAAAACTTGGGTATCAGAGAAGATCAATGAGTGGTCCAAAGTAATGCAATAACAACATCAAAGGTAGGATTTGAATCCAGGGCCAGAGCCAGGCCTCTTCCTCTTATGCTACATGTATTGGCCCAGAATGTTCTTGTTCAGCTGTTTCAGTCATGTTCTACTCTTTATAGCCCCATTTTGGATTTTCTTGGCGCAGATACTGAAGTGATTTGCCATTTCCTTCTCCAGCTTATTTTACAGATGAGGAAACTGAAACAAACAGGTTTAAGAGACTTGCCCAAAGTCACCCAGCACACATACCCATGGACTCATGAAGATGAATCTTCCCGACTTCAGTCTTAGCACTCTGTCCACTGACCTATCAAGTTGCCCTCTTGACCCAGAAAGGAAAAAGTTTAAATTATGGCATTGCCTTGACAACAGGAAAAATAAAATTTTAAATGATTAACTGTTTTGCCTCTTAATCTGGGGTCTGTGAACACGTTTTTAAAAATAAATGTTTCAGTAACTGTAGTTTGATTTATTTCCTTTCTAATTCTACATATTTTATTTGATTCAATTAATTTATGCGCTTAAAATATTATTATCAGAAAGGGTCCAGGGTTCATTACACAAAAATGTTAAAAACTCATGGTCTAATATGATCTGAAATGAAATGCTTTGTTAGATTAAGTTTTCTTGGGATTGATCATTGTTTGGTCAAAATAACTCTTTCCCCAGTTTGAAGAACAAACTGAGAAAAGGGAAGGAAGGAATGAAACAAACATTTGTTAATTGCCTATTACATGCTAGGCACTGTACTAAGAACTTTGCAAATATTATTTCATTTATTCTCTTAATAATTCTGGGAAGTAGGTACTATTATATTTGCTTTATTAGATAAAATAAAGGACTAGGTTCTATTCCAGATTTAAAATTTTACAATTCTATGCAGGAATTGCCATAGTGTATTTGCATATATACATATATATATGTATATACACACATATAGATTTGTATATATATACACACACATACATATATACACATATATGTATGTGTGTGTAGATAGACATAGATACACACACATATATACATGCATATATGTGTGTGTGTGTATATATATATATATATATGTATCTTGCTAATCAGTAGTATATTTTGTTATGATAATGAACTTGTAAGTGTGCAAGTGAAGTTCCCAAACTGAGAGAGCTTGTTGATGTCAGCTTTCTGGAACTCGTCATCAGATACATAATGAGCCTGTTAATTGTGTAGAAGACTAGCATGCAGCTTCAGCTGCAGCTTAGAGGATATAGAGTAAAGATGGTACAGTAAGAAATTGCTATGCCGTACCTACCCTATGGTTTTGGCCAGCAGTAAGACATTGGTGGGGGAGGGGGGAGGTCAGTGCAGAGATGGAGATGCCAAGATGTAGATGCAAAAGCTGAAGGAAATGCTGGCATGGCTTGTTCTTGATGAATAATCCATTTTGAACAGAGATGAGGTTTACAAGCCTTATTCCTATCAAAAGAGAGACCATATTTCAAATTTTTAACTTTCATAGCACATGTGACTTGCTGGAAGGTGCTATAGCTGAACATTTGCATGGAGAGATTTTTTTAAAAAGCAAAATAACAGAGCACTTGTAATCCAAGATGGGTTCTTAAATATTTTAGTTCTCTTTTCATGGTACCATAGATATAGATTTGGACAGGACTAACAGAGGCTAGGGAGTTCTCTAGTCCCCGTTTAATCCTCCCCTCCTTGCTCTTATTTTACAGAGGAGGACATTAAGGCCCAAAGAAATTAAATTACTTGCCCAGCATTACACTAGTAGTAAGTAGTAAGCATCAGTGATGGGCTTTGAACGTGAATCTTTTGACACCTTAGTTAAAACTCTTTCCTTTGTAGTACAGTGAAGGAATTGCTGTAAAGGAATGTGAAGCCTCTAAATTTCACTGCAAGTAGCTCCAAGATCACCTGTGAATGGATACAATCATTCTGGAAAGCAATTTGGAATCATACACAGTAAGTTACTGTACAATGTATGCTGTTTGACCCAGCTATACCACTTCTAGACTCATACCCCTTCAAAAACCAACTAAAACCAAATAAACAACTCATTTTGTAGTGGCAAAAAACTGGAAACTAAAGGGATGCCAACCCATTGGGGAGTGACTGAACAAAGCATGGGCAAGAACTGCTTTTAATTTTTTCTTTGTATTCCCAGTGCCCAGCACAAAGTCTGGCACATAGTAAATGCTTAACAAATGCTTGTTGAATTGAATACATCTTCTATTTACTAGTTTAGGTTTTGTATCTTCAGGAAACTTGGTGAAATTGTAGCACTCTAACCAAACTCTAGAAACATATAATGATGTTTTGTCTAAGTCGAAAACAAAATAGAAACATTCCGGAAGAAAACAAACTCCACAACACTTTGCTTTCTAGTTTCAGTCAGGGAAAAGTGAGACCCTGGCCTTGAATTGCTTATTAGAGCTACCATACATTAGGCCTGCTGGGTGAGACATACTCTGTTAAGCCTTGAGAATACAAAGATAGATATGATTCGATCCCTGCCCTCTAGGTGTTCTTCTTTTGTATTCAATATCAGGATAAATTGTGAGAAGAGGAAGGGGAGATTCACTGTGCTATCTTGAAATGGGTAAGATTATATGTAGCTGGAAGGGAGTGCTGATCTTGGAAGACCAGGAAGTGGGTAACATTTTTGAGTTGGGCCTTGAAGAAAGTGGAGTATTTCAACAGGAGATATGCATGGAGTGAGTTCAAGAGGCCAATTTGAAAAGCTGTTTAGTCTAGAACCAAAGCTATTATGTATGATTGAGGAAAACAAAATACAATGAGTACTTAAAGTGAAGTATTCTTAGTATCATATGACCTCCAGAGGCAGGTAACATAATTATTAATACCGCATAGCACTTACAGGATCCGAAAATGGAAATGTTTTAGTTGATGGTTATTGCCATAGATTTTCCTTGATCTCTCTTCTAAACTCATTTAAAATCGTGTCCTCCCTGCTTTCATATGGTCCATGATTAAATTACGCAGGCAAAGCAGCCAAAAGCAATCAAAAGTGATGGAAATCAAGATGAGAAGTTTTATTTACAATGCAAATGATCTGGTTCACTCTCCACTACAAAAGCAAATCAAATCATACACTCTTCAAATTGAGTGGAAGGCCCTGCACATGCCCCTGGCTGCATCAGCCCAAGCTGGCTCTACATTGATTCTTGGCCTGGGGACGATCTTGGACAGACTTCACTGCAACCAGGGTCTAATTTACAGTATGTCACTAAAGTGAAATCTGATGGGATGAAATGAAAATGTGCTCCATCACAGCATGACAGAATGCAAGTGGCAAGAGCCTGTCAGAATACCGAAGTATCCACATGACAAATATCCCAGGGAAATGATCCAAAGTACCAGAGGCTGATGGACTAGAACTTCCAAATTCTTGGATGCACTCAAATGGTGGTTATGCTATCAGCATGACTGATTGCCAGCCATGTAAGCATGGACAAATAACTTCATCTCCCTTAGTTTTAGCCTCCTTATTTGTAAAATGAGTGTAATAATCTTTGCATTATCTAACTTAAAGGACTTTTCTATTGTATATCCTATATGGCGTGAATAAAGCAGTGTGTGAAAAACATGTCAATAGGTATCATAGGAACATTGATATAGAATTAGAGGTAGATCTTAGATATTATATAAACCTTTCATTTTACATATGAGGAAACTGATATACAGAGAGATTAAATTACTTGTTCCAGGTCACACAATTTATAAGTATCTAAGGTGGGACTTGAACTCAGGTCTTCTTGTATCCAAGTCCAGTTTTCCATCCACTGTACCATGTTGCTTCTCTAAGGCTATCGTTAGAGCTCAGGAAGAGCCCAAATACAGAGCCAACTAAGCATAAACTAAAGGTGTCACTGAGCTGGGAATTTGTATTTCTATAGGAGAGAAGGATCCAGATATGAGAGCATAGTGATGCTGGGTAGGCCAGGACCAGAGCATGAGGCAAGATATTAGAAATATAAAGGAAATAACTGTGATTTAACTTGCTGCCACAAAGCTTTGGTGTCTTATGGTAGCAGCATGAAATCATTTCCCCCACGGCAGTAGAATCGTGAATGCAATAGGATATATTATGACTCATCCATGTTAAAAGGTAAGGGATTTAATACTTGCAACATATCTCAGTTGATAATTTATAGATTTTAAAAACTTTATCAATGTAAGTTACTATTACCACCATTATCCCCACCCACCATCTTCTTCTTTCTCCTCCTCCTCATCCTACTTTTTGTGCAGTATTATGTTTCCTCAGAAGTATCCAGTATACTTTTCTCAGTCTTTCTATTGTATCTCATACCATCAATTACCCTATCCTAGATGCTCTTTCTTCTCTAAGTTTTTAAGATACTGCTCTCATCTGGTTCTCCTCCTACCTGTCTGAGCATTCCTCAGTCAGTACCCTCTGTTGGTTCTTTATCCATGTTATAACCACTAACTTTTCATGTCCCCCAAGGCCCTCTTCTCTTTTGCTTCTATTCTATCTCACTTGACAATCTCATCAGCTCTCAAGAGTTCAATGATCATTTCCAAGCAGATGACTTCCAAATTTGCATATCCATGTCAAACTAAATATTTTAGGGACATCTCAAATACAATATGTTTAAAAGAGAGCTCTTTATCTTTATCCCCAACCTCTCCCATCTTCTGAACTTCTTTATTATTGTCAAATGTACTGCCATCCTCATAGTCACCCACCATCTTAACTCCTCACTCTCATCCCACATCTCCAATCCATTGTCAACTCTTTCCATTTCAACCTTTACATCTCCCATGTATATATCATTTTGTCCACTTACACAGTCACCTAGCTCAGGCCTTAATTAAATCACCTGGAGTATTTCAATAGCCTTCTAATTGGTTTCCTTGCCTCATCTCCTCATCTTCCATTCATCTGCCAAAGTGATTTTCCTAAAGTGTAGGTCTGGCCATATGACCCAACTCCTCAGTAAACTTGAGTAGTTCCTTAGTATCTCTAGAATAAATATAAACTCTTCTGTTGGGCATTTAAAGGACTTCGTAACCTGTTCCCTTCTTACCTTTCTGTTCTTCTTATGCTTTAATCTCATCCACAAACTCAACAATGTAACTATACTGGTCTATGGGCTATTTCTCTCATACTATACTCCATCTCTGATCCTAGTGCCTTTGCTGCAACAGTTCCTCATGCCTGGAATAGTTTCCTCACTTACCTACCTCTTAGTTTCAGTAACAGCAAGGACCCTGGTATATATTGGAGGGCCTGCTGTACAGATTCTTAGATCTGTTTTTCTAAAAGGAAAGCAACTTTTGAGGGGTCAACAATCTACTTTAATCAAGCACATATATCATTCACTTAGTTCAGGGGAAAAAGTCAGCACCCTGAACTTCAGAGAAAATACAGACAGAGAAATAAAGACCAACAGACAGGACTTCCAACTGTCTGACCATAAGAAATACATTCATTACAGATCAACAGACAGATCTAACTGTCTCACCATTGCATACATACAAAGTTGCCAGAGAGAGAAGGACCAACATCTAGGTTTTCAAAGTGGGGGAGACTCCTTAGTGGCTACCCAGAATCTCACCAGGCCAAACAAACACTTCCTATGAGTAAGTCCCAAAACAAAACCTCACCTCAGAGTATATATTCACTTTTCAGAACCAGAGGGTATCATAACCCTTGAGAACCAGTGCCTCATTGGAAATTAACAAAAGGTGTAGGCCTTCCCACAAAATAAATCTCCCCTAATCAAGCTTCCCTTAATGGGCAGGCCCATTAATGGGTGGGGAAGATCTGTAACTCTCTAATTAACATTATAGTTTCCCTGTCTTCCTTCAAAACTTAGCTCAAATCTCACCTTCAAGATGGCTTTATCTGAGATTTCATTTTCTATCTGGCTGCTCTTCTGAATTTCATGATCTCCAGAAACTTATTGTTCCACATGACCAAATCAATTCTGATGCTCACAGCCCCTGAGTATCCCCTATCCCTGGGACCCCCTCCCTCCTTTTGTTGGAGAGGTGCACACTGGAGAGCTGCTTCTAGAGCTTCCGTTCTTTAAAGAGTGTTCTCAGGACATTCACCTTATTTCCTACCTAGCTACTCTCCTAGACTTCATGATCTCCAAAACTCATCTTCTTGTAAGATAAAATGAACTCTATAACTCATACTTCCACGGATCATTTTCCACCATTGACTCAGGACTCCGTCATCCTCCGACACTGGTACTCTTCCCTTACCTTCCTTTTCAGCTTCTTTTTTATGTGTTGTTTTCTCTCATAGGATTGTGAATTCCTTGAAGACAGAGACTGTTTTTTACCTTTCTTTGTATCTCCAGTACTTAGCACAATGGCACACAGTAGTCACTAAATAAATATTTATTTACTCTGACGCATCATCATCATCTTTATTATCCTTCTCATCATCCTCATCATCAACATCCTTCTCCTCCTCCCTTACAGAAAGAAAGTTGGCATGACCAGGAATTTCTTTTATTGGAATGGGGTATGGCTATCCCAGAGAGAATGTTATCCCACTGTGCAAAGGTAACTTACCCTAAAATACAGAGTTGAGGGTCATTGAATCACATATTTAGACCAGGAAGTTACTTTGAAAGCCATCTAGTCCCACCTCTTAATTTGCAGATGAGGAAACTGAGGCCAAATGGGATTGAATGATTTACCCAAGGTCACACTAGTGTTGTTATTGCTTATGTGTTTTCAGTTAAGTCTCTCTTTGTGATCCCATTTGGAGTTTTCTTGGCACAGATACTGGACTGTTTTGCCATATCCTTCCCATCTTACAAATGTGGAAACTGAGACAAAGTTAAGTGACTTGCTCAGTTATATGGCTAATAAGTGTCTGAGGCCAGATTTGAACTTAGATTTTTCTGACTATAGTTCCAGCAATCTCTCCACTGTGCCACTTAGCCTCAGAGGCAATTGTAAGAGTCCAGCTATGTTGTATGATAGTAGAGAGGAAGCAAGCCTAGATTAGAAGGGAAAAATACAAGAGATATTTTAAAGATAGAGTTGTGGTGATTAAAAAGGTTTGAGAGACATAATTTCTGGGTAATTTAATCACTTTATGAATAAGATCATCAAGTTATTAATAAAAGGATGGCCATTTGGCAGTCTTTCTTAGACCAAAGACAATCATGGAAGCAGACTCATAGTTTTTATACCCTTCAAAGAGGGGCTAAAGGGACAGAGAAGGTACAGTTGGAGATAACAACCAAAAAGGAGAAAGAATAAAGCTGTAGAGAAGGCAAGGAGGATATGTGGACTGGAAAAACAAAAGGTCCTTGGATTTGGCAAGGAAGAAATCAATGGTGACCTTTGAGCTTCATTAAAAAAGAGCTTCATTAAAATGGAAAGGATAGAAGATAGGTCCCAAGTGACTGAGGGGAAGCAAGTAGAAGCAATGGAGTAAGATAGCTTTTAAAAAGAGGTTTGGTCTTAAAGAGGAAGAAGGTGATGAGGTAGAAGATGAATGGGATAAAAATCTCAATGCAAGGTTATTTTAGAATTAGAAGATTTAAGTGGGCTTTGAGGGAGCTGAGAAGGAGCCGCTGGAGTGAGAGAACCTGAAGATGCATAAAGAAGATGCTTATTGGGTGCAAAGCCCTAGAGAAGATAGAAGTGAACAGGATCCAGGGAGATGGTAGAAAAGAGTAGAGGCACCTCTTTCTCTGAGACAGGCAGGAAGATGGAGAAAACAGGTTAAAATGCTTAGACTTTTTGAGGATGTCATGCCTGACACATAGTAGGTGCTTAATAAATACTTACTGGTTAATTAAAACAGTAAATAAATAAAATACAAGGGCAGCCTGGTATATTGGATACAGAGATGGTCTCTCTGAGAGAGGCAGGTTAAAGCCCAACCTCTAAAACCTACTCATTGTATGACCCCAGACAATACCCAAAACCTCTCAGTGCCTAGGTAGCTCTTAAATACAATAAGAGATTAGGAATACTGAGCAGGTGCCTATATGGATCAGCCGAAGGTATTTCCCTATTAACAGTTCACTTTACCAGTGAAGCAGCAGCCAGATGGCTCAATGGACATAGTGCTAAGTATGGAGTCAGGAAGCCCTCAGTTCAAAACTGACCTCTGACACTTATTAGCTGGGCAAGTCACTTAACCTCTGTTTGCCTTAATCCACTGGAGAAGGAAATGGCAAATCACTGCAGCATCTTTGCCAAGAAAACTCCATGGATAATATAGACCATGGGGTCATGAAGAGTATAGCATGACAGAACAACCACATACCAATGAAATCACAGGTCTGGGCCAAACACAAATTAAATGAAAGAAAAATGACACAAAAGATGAAAGTGATTCTTGAGGCTCCTTTAAGCAGCCTGAAAGCCCAGAATGGGGTATAGCTTGAGGTAGCCATGGCTGAGTCAGAAAGCTTACTGTGAATATTCTGTGTATGTGACTCCTATAACTGGCATTTCTAACAGCACTAGAAATATGAAAGTGAGTTTTGTTGTCAACCTCCCATCCTGTTCCTGAGATGTGAAATAGCTCTTAGCACAGTGTCAGGTCATGACTGGTACACTCTTTTCCCTTTCAATTCTGAGAGGGGGTAGTTCTTGTGTCACAGCATATGTGAAAGTGGGAAACAAGTGCAGTGTTCTCTACTCATCCATTTTTCACAGTTAGTTAAGAAGCACAGGAAATACAAAGAAATGCAAAAAACCAAGTCTTTGCCCTCAAGGACGTCTCACTTCTAATGGTGGGAGACAACATAAAAATACATACAAGATATATACAGAACGGATGGAAGGAAATTTCAGAAAGCAAGGTACTAGCAGCTAAGGGAGGCAGGAAAGGCCTCCTGAAGAAGGTGAGTCTTGAAGGAAGCCAGGGAAGTTAAAAGGCAGAGGTAAAGCATTTCGGGTATGGGAGACAGTCAATGCAAAGCTACAGAACAGATAAAATGTTGTGGATGAGGAGCTGGATTGTCTCTCAGTTATACCAGAGGAGAGTCCAGGTCAAAAGACCTGAGTTCAAATCCAAGCATTGTTGGTTACCTAACTGGGTGACCTTTGATAAGTCTTTTAAATTCTCTGGGCCTCAACTGAACTAGATGAAGGTCTTTTCTAGCTTTAGATATATAATGCTGTGACTAGAGGTTCTTACTGTGACCTTAAGTTGAATGGGGAAGAGTTTTGGACAATCGTAGTATCAGATATGCAGACTGAGCTATATATATATATATGTATGTATGTATGTATGTATGTATGTATGTATGTATGTATCCCTGAATTACTTTATCATCCACAGATTTGCCTTTATTGACATATTGACTGTCTTCATTGAGGAACTCTGACATTTAAAACATCACAGATCATCTCCTGTAGCAATACAACGTGATGGTGATTAGGAAAATCTCCAGGTCTAAGAGTAATCTTTGTGTGGTGGAAGGCGAACATGAGGCTGGAGAGGGTGGGAGAGAAGACATAATCTAAAGGCTAGCCAGTACATTATTGGAGAGACAATGGGGTCTTGTAATCCAAGAGAAGAAGATGAACTCGTTCCACAGAAGGAATCTTCAGGAAGGCACAATACAGACAGGGTAATTGCAAATCTAGTGGTCAGGCAGGTAGGTCAACCCTCGGAGCTTAATCTTCTTCCTAGAAGTTGTGTTTTTATTCTCAAAGGGTGCTCAGTCTGCTCAAAGGCAGCTGGGTTATAGTCAGCCTAATAGTCTATCAGCTGCAGGATATCTCTAGGCTCTGGTGTTGAAGAGCCCAGGCTTAATTTTCCCTAGGAACACTTACTATATGGGTGATCTTAGCTATTTATCATGTCTAGATCTTAGTTTCTTTACCTGTCTTTCTTTTTTGGATTTGTATCCCCAGTACTTAGCACAGTGGTCTGATGTATAATAGATGCTTAATAAATGTTTATTTACTGGCTGACTAGATGTCCTTTGAGGTGCCTTCCAGCTCTATACTTCAGTGATCTTTCTGCCTTAGTCATCCTAGTTAAATGTCACCCCCTGCATCAATAATGATGGTAATACGCCGTTCACTTGTTCCTAGCTCTGCTTTTTCCCTCCAGCTATTATGCTAATACTTTTAAAAGTCATGGCTTAGCTCCTTCTCCTAGGAGATATCTAAGGAAGAAATCACAGGGCTAACCAAGGCTGTAAGAGTCAGAGACTTCAATTTTAGGCAATCAACATGGTGCCATGGAAATAAGCTCTGGGAATCAATATTCTATGCTCTCCCACTTCCTAGCTGTGTAATCTGACACAATTCCTTTTTTGCCTCTGGTCTCAGTCAGACTGCCCGTAAAATGAGAGGATTAGACTACATGACCTCTAATGTGTCTTTGGATTC
Organism: Notamacropus eugenii; assembly: GCF_028372415.1. Classification (NCBI taxonomy): domain Eukaryota; kingdom Metazoa; phylum Chordata; class Mammalia; order Diprotodontia; family Macropodidae; genus Notamacropus; species Notamacropus eugenii. The sequence goes on along the minus strand of NC_092873.1, from coordinate 230,554,042 downwards.
TCAATTTTTCTGAAAACCAAAAATGATTTAAAAAGAAAAGACTCATTTGCAATGTGGAAGTGTAATTTATTAAAAACAAAAACAATGATCACATAATTATTGCTACGCCATATCATGAATTTACATTTTAGGCTTTTGATTTAACAGTTTCTCAATGAAAATTAATATTTTAACTTCTATATTCCCCTCCTCCCCCTGAAGTGCTTTGAGCACATAAATAAAAGGTAAAAATGAATTAAAAGTGTAAAAATGAGTGATCTTCTCAGTGTCTGCACAGTTGGGGATGGCTGACTTGGTTGATGTAGTGAATTTAATAAAGCTGAATATAATACAGGAAGTTAGCAAACAGAAATGATTTATAAATTCATGAAGCCAGTGCAATGACAATTCCTGATTATGTGTGGAACTCACCTACCCTTTCTGCTGCTGGTCTAACTGACTCTGTGGAATTGACTCCATTTATATGAGGACCCACAAAGGTAAACAAATAGCAGTTTTATGATGTACTTTGCTAACAGTGTAGAGGTGTTATTAAAGGATGGTCAAACCTCCCTTTTGCTTTGTGATATGTGGACCTAAAAAGGGAGGGAGCTGAATGATCATGCATTTGTAAGTCTAAAGAAAGGTTTCCTGTATATTGACCCAAGGCAAATTTGACAGATCCTAGAGTAAGCTAATGATTTTAAAAGCCACTGTACAGGGTCTCCAACTTCAAGGGGCCATTGAGATAATTTAGCTCTTAGTCAGTTGGTCAATAAACATTTATTATGCATCTGCTGTGTGCAAAAGATAGTTCCTTCTCTCAAGGAGGTCACCAACTAATAGAGGAGATAACATCCAAATAACTATGTATAATCAAGCTATATACAGGATAAATTGGGGGTATTCAACACAGAGAAGGTACTAGCATTAAGGGAGTTTGGTGAAAGCTTTCCATACAAGATGGGATGTCAGCTGCTGTTTAAAGGAAGTCAGAAAAGCCAGGAAATGTTTGAGAAGATAGAGGATCCTAGGCATAGGGGAAAGCTAATGAAAATGCTCAGTCAGGAGATGAACCGTTTAGTGTGAAGACTAAGGAGGTCAGTGCAATTTGGATTATAGGTACTTGTGGGTGGGGAGAGGTATAAGAAGCTGGGAAAAGGGGAGCAGCAGGTTACGAAGGGCTTTGAACACCATATATGATCCTGGAGGCTCTTATAAAATTAAAATGACTATTTCTTTTGCACTGGAAGGAAATTCCTTGGAGATCATGGAATTTCAAAGCAGGAAAAGACTGATTCCAAACTGCTTGTTTTTACTAAAATGACTGATGTCTATATGTCCCTTTTAAAAAAGTGCTTGAAATATAGCTCATTTGATTCAAAAGAAGTAGTGTTGCAAAATGAATAAAGAGTTGTCCTGTGGGACAGCAAATCCTGGGTTCAAGTCCTACCTTGATACAAGTACATACCATGTGGACAAATCACTTGATTCTTCAGTTTACAGCCTCAGGGAGTTGCAGCTAGGTGGCTCAGGGGATAGAAGTTCTTCCAGATCCCCCTTTGACACTCAGTAGTGTGTGATCCTGGGCACAAATTGTTCAAGCTCTCTACTCCTCATCTGTATAATGAGGATAGTAACAACATCTGCCTTGCAGGTGTGTTGTGAGAATCAATTGAGATGATATTGGTACAGTGCCTGGAACATAGTCAGTGCTATATAAATGCTTATTCCCTCTTTTCCTCCCCAAATTAGAATTGATGGGGAATGGGACTTTTTTCCCAATCAATGAAATTATAAGTCTAATTCATAACCATTGGATCTTTATACACACCAATGTATGAAGTAGGTACTGTTATTATTTCAAAGATAAGGAAACTGAGTCTAAGAGAGCCTAAATTACTTGTCTAGGGTCACAGAGATAATAAGTGTTTGAGGGAAGATTTGAACCGAGAAACAGCTTGATGGTATAGTGTGTAGAGCTCTGGGCATGGAGTCAGGAAGCGGTTGTTCAGTCATGTCTGACTCTTTGTGATTCTATTTGGAATTTTCTTGGCAAAGATACTAGAGTTGTTTGCCATTTGCTTCTCCAGCTCGTTTACAGATGAGGAAACTGAGGCAAACAAGGTTAAGTGACTTGCCTAGGGTCACATAGCTGATAAGTGTCTGAGGCCAGATGGAAGATGAATCTTCCTAACTCCAGGTCCTACCCTCTGTGACTGCTCCAAGGAATCAGGAACATTAAATTCAAATCCAGTTGCTGGGGATGGGACAAACATCTGTGAATCTACCTGCCTGTTGGCTGAGACTTACCCTGGTCATAGGGGATGAGAGCTGAGACACACTTTGGACATTTTCATTAAGAAATAGGGAACTATTTTCACTGTAAAATTTTCTTAATAAAATGCACCCAAACTTTAGACCAGGAGTGTGTTGGCACCAACTCAAACTGGCTCAGAAGAGGCAACTGTTAAATTTTCAGCATGAGATTTTCACTTCAGAAATTGTCAAAAGCCAACACCACTGCCCAAGATACTTCATTAAGTGGAAGCAATGCCCTCTTTGTGTACAATTATATCCCTCCTCACCTTTAATCCCTGGTTTGGCCTGATGAGTTTAGGTGAGTTGACCGTTTTTTCTACAGAAAATTTAAGGGAAAAGAGCCTTCTTAGTTCATGTCTTTCAGAGGAAGAAGATGCAGCCCCACGTGGTCTGAAATGGACTGAGGTCGGACTTTTTTCCTTGAGTTGACCTGACATCATTTCATTGCACAATCTTCCTTCCAGCTACTGCAGCATTTGGGAGAAAGATTGAACAGCTGGAGACTTTCCCTACTGGGTGGGGTGGGGGGCTGAAGGTGGAGTTAATTCTTTCATTTGGGGACTCCACCCTGGGGCTGAGCTAGCCTCATTGGTGAATGAGTAAGCAAAACCTCATCTGACAATGTTATATTGGTGCTGAAGCAATTCGGGAGAATGGTGGTAGCCTCAGGTGCTGAATCTAAATAAGGGGGTAGTGAAAGCATAAGGAAAGAAGAGAACGCAAGAACAGTTTGAAAAGATATTTGTACATGTTTCATGTGTTGTGTAACAGACTTAAAGTCATAGTGATTATATTATTTTCTAAATAAACACACAAAATGCAAGTTATAACTGATCAGTGGTCAACTCTGCCAAGTGCTGGTTTTGAAAAGCAAATGTTGGCTTATGAGCATGTTGCGCATTGTTGAGAGTTCCAGCATGCATCTGCAGAAATATGTGTGTGTAATGACTTGTTTACAATATGATACTATATGGTTACATGATGCAATATTGTGTCACCATAAATTATTATTTTTAATAATTTAATTTTATCTATATTTAATTTAATGATCATAATAATGTAATAAAAATAAATAACAAATTATTAAATTTAAGATGTCATTTAAAAATATTACATTTTTTGAAATGACACAAATTAAAAAAAAAAACTGTTAAGAGGTTAAAGAAAGTACATTTCTAGGGGAGTGCTGAGTAATTTTTTTAAAAAAGGGGTAGGAGGCAAATAAGTTTGGAAACTTCTGTTCTACCTCTAGGTGGCTTTCAACCAAGCTTAAAATCCCATCCAGCCATCTATCGGACTAGGACCTATCTGGCACTGTAACATGTCATCTGCTGCCTGCTCATATCACTTTTCCATCTTTCCCCTCCCCTCACTTTTTACTTTTTGCTTTTGTTTTGGGAAGAGTAATCAAATGAATATTTCTTAAATTAAATGGGAAAGAGGATGAGGTCATTTTCTAAACTTAGGATCCACTCACAAGCCCTATGACTATCTCACCCAAAACTCCCTTCTCTGGACACCGTTCCCTTATAAATGTGTTTTATCCTCCTTTTGTTATGTAAGTTTCTTGAGGGTAAGGACTGTGTAATTTTTGTATTCATATTCCTTATGCTTAGCGTAGTGTCTGGCACCTAGTAGACATTTAATAAATGCTCATTCATTCAAGGCATGAAGAGATTCATGAGTGAGTATGTCATTTTTTTCACTGCTTAAAAATTTATTTTATTGCATATAGGACATTATTAAAAATTACCCTAACATATTTTATTGATAAATGTATAGTTTCTATGGTATAGCAAAGTGGATAAAAATTAGAGGAGGATTCTCCACTTAACAAAACCTGTTGGGAAAATTGGACATCAAATATGGCAGAAATTAGATTTTGTCCAACACTTCATACCTTACACCAAGATAAGCTTCAAATGGATAGATGACCTAGATATCAAAGGTCACATCATAAAAAATTAGAAGAGCAAGGAAGAAATTACTTTTTAGATCTATGTATAGGAAAAGAGTTTATAGACTAATTAGGTGATAGGATCACACAAGATGAAACAGACCATTTGGGTTATATAAAATTTAAAAGTTTTTGGACAAACAGATCTGATATAGCAAACATTAGAATATAAACAAGAAATTTAGGGAAATTTTTCCCATAAAAGTCTCATTTCTAACATATATAAGGAACTGATCCAAATTTATAAGATTGAGTCATTCCCAGTAGATGATGGTCAAAGGATATGAACAAGAAGTTTTTTAAAACAATAAATATAAAGTATTAATAATCATATGAATAAGTTCTCTAAATCACTAATGATTAAAGAAACACAAAGCACTTCACACCCATCATACTGGGAAAGAGGACTAGAAGAAAATAAATACTGGAGGGACTGTAAGAAAACAAACACACTGTTGGTGGAGTTGTAAATTGATCCAGCCATTCAGGAAAGCAATTTGAAACTATGCCCCCAAATCTACTAAACTATATATACCATTTTACCTGGCTATACTACTACTAAGCCTATTTGCCCTAAGGAATTTAAAAAAAATCTATATGTATAAAAATACTTTTTGCAGTTCTTTTCATGTTAGCCACAGATTGACAACTATGGTAATGTGTCCTCTTAGGGAAAAGCTAAACAGATTGCTGTATGTTATTATGCTGCATGTTATTTTATAATAATAAAATATTATTATGCCAAAAGAAGTGATGAACAATTTCAAAGAAGACTGAGAAGATCTTTATGAACTGATGAAAAGCAAAGTGAGCAGAACTAGGAGAACCATTTATGCAATTATAACAACAATATAAGAGAAAAACAACATTAAAAGAGTTTAGCTCTTCTTCATCAATATAGTGATCAACCATGAATCCAAAAGAATGAAGATAGAATATGCCACTTGTTACATATCAGAGAAGTGACAGAAAGATACAATTTTGGACATGGCTAATATGGGAATTAGTTTTGCTATATAGACTATGTATTTGCTAGACAGGTATTAAAGGGTTTGTTTTTCAGGTCTATTTGTTTATTTTTAAATTTAGTCAAGTGAAAAAGGGTGGCACTTGGAAGGGCAGATTAATAAAAATATTGTTACTTCAATAATAAAAAGTAGGAAACTAAAAGTAAATGATGATGATCACGAGAGAGAAAGAGAGGGCAGATGATAGAAAGTGAGGGTACTCCATTGGTATCCAATTATGTCAAGAGGTCTGGAAGGTTCCTGGTATTTTGAGTTGGGTGGGCTCTCTGTGGACGATTTCTGCAAAGATATGGACAAGATTTTCCCCCAGGATAAGGAGAATTTTTAGCAAAAATACTGACAATGGTATTCTATTAGAAATATTGAACATGTATAGGGGGTATAGTAGTGGGTTTGAAGTAAGGAAGAGTTAAAATTCCATCTTTATCACAAACAATTTGGACTCTGGGAAATAATTCACTTAACTTTTCCAAACCTAACTCTCATCTTTAAAATGGGGATAAGGACCATGGCACCTACATTGTTGGATTGTTGTGAGGTTGAAGGCTTGAATGAAATAATGTATTTAAAGTACTTGGCAAGCCTTAAGGCACTATATAAATTCCAGTTATTATTGCATATGTATATATCTAAATATATACATGCCAAACTATATACCACACAAGCACACAAATACACATCTGCTTTTCCAATGGACAATTTCCCAACTCATTCTGTTTGCTTAGCTGTTGTGTGTGCTCTTTAGTCCCCACGAATCCCAAGAACAAAGGGTTACACATTCACCCTTCTCAATCCAGTTGTTTTCCATCATGTGGACACATGGTCAAAGGAACCTGAACCAACTTCAGGATTTTCTTTGCTACTGTCAGGCTGTTTTTCCATCCTTGTGCAAATGTTTTTCCCCCTGAGTTTCTTAGGCAGAAATGTTGCCCATCACTCAGCTCTTCATCTAGCTTATAAAAAGCTCTGTGTCATTTCATCTGTTCTCTTTCATAATTTGGCCACCTTTGCCAACCTCATGGGCAGTCTTGAGGCATGAGAATGAATGCATAGTACTCTGATGGCCACAGTGTCACCTCTCAAAAAAGTCTGTAAAACAGATGGAACTCTAATGGATGGAGAGAAGACCCAAGATACAATTTCCAAAAGAAAAACACCACAAAGAACAACAGTTCCTATTTAAAACAGAGAACCTCTGTTGCATGGCCATGGGAGGCTGACAGTTGACTAAAACCTTATTTCTTCCTGTCGAAGTAAGTAATAGGAAAGTCAGATAGATAGGTAAGGAATCACTGTTACCTCTGGACAGCAGTAGGGGCATATGTAGAAAGGGAACCTTTCTACAAGTCTGAGCTCCCATAGAAAGTCATCCGCCATTCTCACTTCCAGCCCTGTTTCCCATCAAAAAGATCAGATATGAGGACATTAAATGAAAGTGGAGCAGTGAGTGGCCCAAGCAAAGCCTCTTGGGAATTGTAGCTAAACTATGGTTGTCACCCTATAGGTTATCTTTACTGTTCCATGGACCCATTTCCAGGAGTAAAAGAAGAAACTGTAGTTCAAGCTTGGTATAGTATAGATAGGACATTTCAAACAGTTGGTGCTACAATGTCAAAGTGTTATCTTCCCATCCAGGACTCCTAAAACCAGCTTGCAGCCCACTCCTCAATGGCCTGTGTCTTTTTATAGGATCTTTAACTCCTGGGATGTTCCCCAGAACTGACTCCTTATAGGAAATGTCCTTTATAAACAGCATGGAAGCAAAGAAAAGGGCTTTGAACTAAAAAATTCAATACTATTTAGAAACAGATGACCCTAGACAACTTGCTATCTCCTAAACATGGCCTATGATTTTCTCTCTTGTGTCTGTATAACTTTCCTTTTATACAGTATACTTTTCCATTATCTCTGAATGTCAAAATACTGCCTCTTCTTCAGGAACAACCTACTTTAGTCAGCAGTTGGTCAGCAAGCATTTTTTAGGAATTTACTGTGTGGCAGGCACTGTGCTAAGCACAAAGTACAGGGGATATAAAGAAAGGCAAGGAATAAGAGACAAGAACTTCAGTTTGGATATAGAATTATGTATGTAGCTGTCAATAAGGTGTCTCCTGGCAAACAAAGCAGGTTTCTGGTAACCATCATGCTTTTGATAAAATTTCATCTAAATCTTTTAGGTCGGTTTCAGTTTATGACCCAAAGGCCATGCTTGGATCTGCATAAACTACCAGGGATATACATAAAACAGTTGAGCTGCATACTCAAAAGCCTGATAGACTTCTTGTATCAATGAGCTCCTGGTGTTATTAAAGGGGTCATTTCCTTTCAATAGCATATCCACATAACATGATTGTTGAATGATTCATCAATAACAGTTAAAAAATTTCTGATCGTATCCAACAAATACTAGCAGTCTTTAGTTTTTGAAGATTCTTTGAATATGGTCAGCAGAAAAGTGCTTCTCTGTTCTCTATATCAATATTTCAAGTTGAGACATAATGAGACTCACATACTTGACAGAGGTTCTATAGAAATGGCATTTAATTGGCAGCTTCAGTTCATCATTTTACAGCTGATCTAACATGTTCATGAGTCTTTTCTCATGTTTTCCCAACATCTTCCCAAGATGACAAAGCCATACAAGCACCCCAACAATTCCAGATAGTTCATATCTCTAAATACTTCCTCCATAAACCATTGAAAAGTAGAAAGTACCCTCAACATACCTTATGGTACATACTTAAACTGTCAAGAATTTGGTGAGTAGATGAAAGCTCTTTTCCTCCTTTGCTAGGTGATATGCTCATACTAACTCAACCCATTATACAGGTCCAATCTTGAAAGCAATGATTGCCTATCAGATAGGTCAGGACATCTTGAGCAGAACCTATCTACTTTAATGCTATTGTCCAAAGTGCATGCATAGATCTACCTTAATTCTTCTCTTCAAAGTCCAGCATTCTATACACATCTCGGTCTTTCTGGTCTTCTTCCATACAATCACTGTGGGTGAAGTAGATAGACTATGGGGCTTCATTGATTATATTACTGACTAATCATTTCTTCAGATATTTTTTGAGGTTTTCTGTCTGAGAAAGCACATTGCTCCAATGGTTACATCGCTATGGGGTGCAAGAGAAGCATGTTGGGCTATCTATATTTGGACCATATCAATACGAGCGCATCACATAAAAGTTGATAGCTGTTGAAGTAGATTTGATGTGTCATCCCATGTCATCCCCTCCCCCACACTCATGTAGTAGATAAAGGTCATACTCATGCTGAGTTTCTTCATCAAAGGATCCTTCCATTTCTTAAGCACTGGGGAATCACCAAAATCAAACTTCTTTGGATCCTCTGACAAGGTGGAGAAGTCAGTGCTTCTTTGACTTTCTTTATCACCACTGGTTTCTACCTTCCTATGACCTTCTAAATAGGACATATGTGTTGTTAAAGTATCTAGATGTTGAGGCCTAGCTTGTGACCATTAGTATTCTGCTAATACTCTGAACCAGTTAGATTTGGCTCCAATTAATGGCGATATGTCAGGGATATTCACCAGGTCTGGACCTACCAGAGTCATGATATCTCAATGATACGCATATATAGCTTTCTTAGAGAGCTTTAGCTCATATTGATATAGACCAAACATAGTTCATCCTTTTTTCTCATACCACAGAGGTCTATCACATACATAGTTTATAACAGCATATTTTTGAAAATATCTTTCCTAAAATGACTGGAATGGAACTGTCATTGGAGATACACTGTCCTGCACTGTAGGGTATTCTGCATCTTCAGTCTTCATCTATTCCTATATGAGATTCTATGAATTCAATCAGTCAGTCAACCAGCATTTAATAAGTGCCTACTGTATTCCAGGCGCTGTGCTAGGTACTAGGGTTACAAATACCAAAAAAAAAAAAAAAAAAAAAAAAAATTAAACGATCCTATTCACCCATGAATGGGCATTGGTAGGGTACCATTTAAGCTTTTTTAAGTCTAGGATAACTACTTTACTTACTCCTATTGATTTCCTAACTCTCATTTAATAGACATTAACTTGTGCCAGACCAAGTCTCTTCTTGTCACAAGTGCATTCAATATTCACATGTTCATATATGTCACAAAACAAAACAAAAAACAAGGCTGTTTCTCTGATGATACAATCTCTGGTGAAGGTATATTACATCTGATTACTATGACTCCTGGTCCCTGGATTCTTTGTCTTTCTGCATGAAATGGTTTAGCCCATAAAATTTTCTCCTATCTCCTTTTGTCTTCCAATCTAGGTGGTTCGTGGTGGTCCCTTGCCTTGTTTCCATGACTTATACATGAAAAGAAAGCCTGTTTGCCATACTACCAGCCCCTTTTTTGGTCCTTCAACTTCCGTTTGAAAAACTTTACTTTGTGCAACAACTTTTGTCCAGTCTGCTCTCTATCTTTCTCAATTCTAGCTAGGTGCCCCACTCAGTTCTCTTCCTCCAGCAACCTGTGGCCCTCTTGAGATGCTCTGAGGCCACCTGTCTCTTTCATCTTCACTGCTGCTTTGACTGTTAGCCTTTCATGTAGCCTTTCCAATATGCACCAAAATTTCCAAAGTTTTTTCTCCTTTTTGATGATAGATGTGGAAGAACTAGACACAGGCTGTATTTTCCTTCTCTGAGTTGCCAAATTGTCCTTTTAGTCTTAACAAGCATTCTCACACTGTGACTTCAAGATCCTTTGACTTCAGTTTGTATATGAAATCAAATGCAGGTCCCTTAAGAATTTCCTTAAATACCTCCCCGTTGCTTCTCTATCTCAGTTTTCTGCAATCTTTGTGATATTTTAATGGCAGGTCCTGTCCAGGATTTGAATAGTTTCTCTCTAGCAGTGTGGATGCTCTCCTGGGAAAGTTTTCAGCTTGAAGGAGGGAGTTCCTTGAAAATATAATGGCAATCGTGTAAGCTGCTCACCCTTCCTAGCCTCTTTTCTAAGCTAAACATGCTCACTTCCTTCCATCAATTCACATTTATCATGGGCTCAAGATTCTTCATCATTCTAATTGTCTTCCTCTGGCCACTCTCTTTTTTTATCAATGTCCTTCTTAAACAGTGTTTCTCAGAACTGAATTCACTACTCTCGATGAAGTCTGACAAGAACAGAGTACAGTTGTGACTATTACCTCCCTAGCCCTGGAAGTTGAGCCTATCCCAATGCAACCCAAGACTGTAGTAGCTTTTTTGACTTCTATCTCATACTTCTACCTCATATTGAACTTTTAGGCCTCAAAACCCACCAGATTTTTCTCAGAACAACTGCTTTCTAGTCATGCCTCCCTTATTTTGTACTTGTGAAATTGATTTATGTGTGTGTGTTTCCAAGTATAAGACTTTACTTTTATCCATATTGAATTTCATCTTAATATATTCAGCCCAGTGCTCTATGCTGTCAATATTCTTTTGGATCTTGGCTCTGCCATATAATATGTCACCTACAAATGTGATGAGCTCCATTCCTATAGTACTTATTGTTTCAATTATTAAACACTTGCACTGCCTTGTTGTTCATGTGCATATTGTATTGGACCAAATACAGACAAGTTGTCAGATGTAGGTTTCATCTCCAAAATTAATTCTCTTTGAAAAAAAAGGAAAAACCTTTGTTCACACTGCAGTCATAGGCCACACTCACGGTTTTATATAAATCTCTTTTAGGCTATAAACATGGCCTATACTTAAGCTCCATCTTGCCTATCTGTTCACCACACTCCCAATTAGGTGGGTGTGGAGTTTTAATTTTCCAGGTTCTTTTCCTATTATGTTTGTTCAGTGTCAACATTAATATATTTGGCTCATAGGATCCTAGAACATTAGAGTGCAACAGTTTTTAGATGTGATCTAGTACTCTCCCTAGAGTATCTAGGTGGTGCAGCAGATAGAGTTCCGAGTCTGAGGTCAAGAAGACTCATCTTTGCAAGTTCAAATTTGGCTTCAGATACTTTCTAGCCATGTGACTCTGAGCAAGTCACTTAATCCTGTTTGCCTCAGTTTCCTCATTTGTAAAATGAGCTGGAGAAGAAAATGACAAACCACTCCGGTATCTCTGCCAAGAAAACCCCAAACAGGGTCACCAAGAGTGGAACATGACTGAACAACAAAAGTTCACTCCCCTCCTTTTAGATTATAAACTTTTAAGTTATATGAACTGTGCTGGTTTTCATCATTATATCACTGGTACCAGAGAGCCAGGTAGTAGATAAAGAGTTCAGGTCCTATTCATACTAACTACACATTCATGAATAAGTTGCTTAGCATCTTAGCATCTCAGGGAAAATCTCTATGGGTATAAGTTATAGATAAAATTTCCACCTGCATTGATGGAAGGAGTTTCTATATAAGTCTCCATGCTGATAAATTAAAGGCCTTAATCTTACCTATCTTCTTTACTCCCCCACTTCCAAAAAAAAAAAAAACACAAAGATTCTGAACACCTAACAGTGCTTGGCACATAATAGATATTTGTTGATGATTAACAGTTAATCAATTGAATATTTAAGAATAAATTAGAGATTGAGTATTACAAATGACATTAAATCACACACATATATGCACATATATCTACTATCTAAATTTATAAAAGTTACCAAATGATTGAAATTTAATTACTCAATTTATTGAAGACCAGTTAGGAATAGAGCCCTGGGATTATATGAAGGAAATGAAGAAATGCTAGGATCAGAGCAGAGAAGACAGCTTCTAGCCAACTGCTTCCCTTCACTTTCTTAGTAGGCAGGCAGGCAATAAGCTTTTATGAAGTCTTTACAATGTGACAGGCACTGACTGTGCCAAGCTCTGGGGATGCAAATACATCAACAACAAAACCATATTCCCTGACCCAAGGAGCTTGTATTTTAATGATAGAAGATACACAGAAAAGGAACTGAAAAGTGAGTTAGCAGGAAAAATCTAATATCTTCCAAGCAGTTTCTGGAGGAGATATGGCACTATATGAATGCACCATTATGAAGGGTTAGTTCAAAGATTTTGTTGGAGATTCCCAAATTCTAGCTGTGTCACTATATACCATACTCTAATAATATACATGGTACACTATAATGTTATATAGTAGATGAAATGTATCAAAGCATGTTGCATTATGTCACACAGTGGATACAACGTATTTTGAAAACTTGTTCCTTTGTATAGCTTTTGCAAGGTATTATTTGCAAAGCATGAAATCACAGATACATTTTTATTTGAATAATGTTAAATCACATTAATTGGGATTTAAATACCACTGCTTGAGAGACCAATGTTGTCTTTGTTCTTTTGGGTTTCTGCTTTGCCTGAAGAAAAATAAAGAAGTTATGAGATGTATGGATTGATATTCTCAAATCTCACTCACCAATTGTCACAGTCATACAGTTTAAACCAGGGCCTTGTCCTCCTTAATGACCTTTATTGTGACATTTTATAAGGTAGGGTGGCAAAATGGATAGGGTCAGAAAGAACTGGGTTCATATTCCACCTCTGATGTTGACTGTGTGACCCTCTTCAAGGTACTTGACTTTTCTGAGGCCCAGTTTCCTAATCTATAAAATGTAGAGAGTAATACTTCAAATGCCCACTTTACAAATATTTAAGGGAAGCACTTTTAGAAACTTCAAAGTAATATAGAAATGCCTCGTTTTCCTCAGCTGTAAAATGAATATAATAATAGCCACCAATCTCACAGGATTATCGTGAGGATCAAATGGGATAATATTTGTAAAGGGCTTTGTACAGTGCCTGGCACATAGTAGGCATTTAATAAATGTTTGCTCCCTTCTCACCTTCCCCCCCCCACCATGTAAGTGTGAGTTGTTATTATAATGCTGATTGCATTATATTTTCATCATGTAGAGCTTGACGTCAGGAAGACACGGGTTTGAAACCTGCCTCTGATGCTATTGAACTGTGTAACCTTAGGGAAGTAGTTAACCTTCTTGTGTCCTAGTTGATTTATTATAACTTAATTAATAAACATTTATTAAACTTCTATTATGTGCCAGACACAGTGCTAGGTCCTGAGGATACAAAGAGAGACAAAAGATAAAAATGTCTGCCCGCAAGGAGCTTACAAGCTGATAGGGAAACAAAGCAAGCTATGTACAGGATAAATAGGAAGCAATTAACAGAAGGGAAGGCACTAGAAATAAGAGGGGTTGGGAATGGCTTGCTGTAAAAGATGGGATTTTAGCTGGGACTTAAAGAAAGCAAGGGACTTTAATAAAGCACAGACTTCCAAGGGGGAATGCTGTGGACTTTGGGAACCATAAGAATGCCAAGAAATAAACTCTCCCAGCTACCTGCCTTGCATTGAAATTCTATTCATGTCTTTTAAAGATCCAGGTAGGTAGATAATTTTCCTGTGCATCCTCTGTGATCCCTTTAAACAAATCTTATTTTTTTCTCATCAGAATTGTTTATATTTATGTTGGAAAATTTCGTTCTTGATTTTTCCCTTAAATTTTGTACCAATATTCCATATAGATCTTAATTTAGACCATAACAGCCTATCTAGTCTCTCTGTAAAATCTTTGAAATCTTCTCATCCAAAATTTAAGATGTGCATCAGAGAATTCCCCATTTCCTCTCCTCTATCATAAAATCTAATAGTGCACTTTCTGCCAGGGTTCCCATTATTTCTACTTTGATAAGGATAAAATAAGATGATATGTGTAGAGTTCTTTGAAAATCCTAAAGTGCTATAGGAATGTTATTTATCATCACCATCATCTTCCTCTTCTTTTTCTTCTTCATCATCATCATCATTCCTTATTGATCAGAATCAAACCCAGAATAGCACTTCCTTTCTTCACTTTCTCCATTATTTGAACAATGAAATTATTATTTAGGAAAGTCAAGAATTTATCAGATGCCTTTCATAGAGACAGCTCAACAGAAGAATGGATTTTTGAAGTTCCACCACTTCAGTTTTTCAGTATTCAGCCAATTCAGGAAATTATCAATAAGGGTATCTTCTTTGACAGTTGCTGTCAGAACTCATCTGCAATTCGTCTTATGTGACTTGACCATTTTGTCCCACAGATCCTCAATATTACATCCAACCAACATGCTTGAAGCTTTACATGGGTATCAATGCAATGTTCAGGATATATAAATAAATTGTCCATTATTCTTGCTACATGACCAACCCACCTCCTTTTCTAATTGCACATTTCCTGAATTATATCCTTTTTCCACTGGCCTTTGGGTCACTTGAAATTCTGAACTCCTTACTATTCTACTATTGCCTTTGTCTGCTATCATCTCTATAATCATAAATTTCCTGGAGGTGCCACAGGACCTTGGGGCTTCACTAGATCCATTTCAAGAAGTCTATATGTGTCTAGCTGGGTTCTCTCTTTTCTGAAAGGTGGCAAGATTCTGTAAGTGCCTGAAAATGGAGAGTTTGAGATGAAGAGATCGAAGGAGGAGTGTTAACAATAGAGTTAGGGGGCAGAGGATAGTAGGGTGGTAACTGTAGAGGACACATGAAAAAGTAAAGAAAGATATAATTTTTGGGTTATGATGAATTTAAAAGTGTCCCAAGAGTATAGACTTAAAGCACGCCTTTGACAAGTTCTCACTAGTGTCAAAGTAGATAAGGTCGTTAGTGTTGATACATTGGAGAGAGGTTAACAGGGGAAACATGATTTTCACCTTAGTAAATACTGACTGAATTTCAATGAAAAGGGGAACAAGAAGCCAGAGTGTGCCCACTGTAAGATGGTGGAAGAATCAGTTGATCACAAAGTCCATTGAGCACAATATTGGTGTAAGGACAGTGTTGCCAATTTCTATGATTTGCCACTCCAAACATTGTGAAGTTGGGAATATAGAAGGGGTAGGCATGGGCAAAAAGGGACAGCTAGGTGGCACAGTAGATAGAGATTCAGGTCTGGAATTAGAAAGACATGAGTTGAAATCTGGCCTTAGCTACTTGCTATTCTGTGTGACCCTGGACAAATCACTTAACCCAGTTTGCCTCAGTTGCCTCATCTGTAAAATGAAATGAAGAAGGAAAAGACAAAATACACTAGTATCTCTACCAAGAAAACCCCAAGTGGGCTCATGACAAATTGGAAACAACTGAAATGACTCAATAACCATAACAACAACAACAAATGGGCAGTAAAGGATTTATGTCTGAGCATCTGAGTTAGGAAATATCTGATATTTGAGTCTCCTACCCTGGATTGAACATACACTTGATACAGACCCCATAACCCAAGATGGTAAGGGTGAGGCAGAGCTAGAGAGCATCCTGCATAGGAAACAAACATTTGGCTCCCCTAGTCCATACTTGCTGAAAGTGACACTCTTTCTGTCTGTCTGTCTGTCTGTCTCTGTCTATCTGTCTGTCTGTCTGTCTCTCTCTCTGTCTTTCTCTCCCTCTCTCCATCTCTGTCTCCCTCTCTCTCTCTTCCCCTGCTCTGTATTTAGTTATTCTACACAGTTTTCATGGCTATCCCTTTCATGTTATAGGTGAAGAACATGTCCTCATAACATTGATCCAGGAGAGGATTTAGGAGCACATCTGACTCTCTCTTCTTATCCAGTAGCTTTCAGAACTATTTAAGCAAGTAACTAGTAGGATCTTTAGGAAGGTGAACACCAAGCAACAGATAGAAGACTTTGCTCAGGAGATGAAGGGTAAGGGTGTGGGAGGATTTCATGCACAGTTACACATGGACTTCTGAGGAAAATGATAGCTCCATATAAATATGAAAACCCACAAAGCTACTATTAATCATGTATTATATTTTTAATAATAACCTCTCAGAAGCAGATATACCAGCATTCCCAAAATTACAATGGAATTGAATCATAAATCAATACCTGTCCTAGGTACTGTTTAAACTGCTGGCTATACCTTGATGTGAGTATAACCAAGCATAGGCATGTGTGTGTGTGTGTGTGTGTGTGTGTGTGTGTGTGTGTGTAAATAGTTGGAATAAAGAAAAAATAAATATTGTATATGGAGAGAGATAGAGATAAAGACAGGGAAGGAAAGAAGGAAGGAGGGAGGGAGGAATGGAAGAAAGAAGAGAAAGAGAGAGAGAGAGAGAGAGAGAGAGAGAGAGAGAGAGAGAGAGAGAGAGAGAGAATGAGAGAAAAATAGATGCAACTCACTTCTCTAGGATAACATAAAAAATCCTTATCCTGCCATTTAAAATGTTTTACAATGTGATTCCAGCCTACATTTACAACTGTATTTCACATGCTCTTTTTTATACACTCTATGTTCTATTCAAATTGCATCACTAGGTCTGGATCCCTGAACACGGCATGATGTTTTTGATACTCTTAGAAGTTCCTTCCAATCTTCTTTCAGATTCCATATGTTGTTTCAAGTCTCAGTTCATGGGACGCCTTTCCCATAAAGGCTTCCCTGATTCATTCTAGCTATTTGAAGTCTTTCCTTCTTCACACTACTTTATGGATTGCTATCTGTATGTTATCATCCCATTTCCCAGGAATATAAACACTTTGAAGACAGGAACTACTTGTTTTTATTTTGCAAAACTAGAGCCTTGCACACAGAAAATACTTGATAAAGTTTGCCATTGGAATGGATTACTCATCAGAAGGTAAGAGCAAAACTCCTTCTAACATGGCCAACAAGTAGAAGAGAGATCTATAAAATCTGTAAGCCAGTGAGCTTAACTTTGAATCATGTCAAAACTATGGGAGAAAATGATTAGGGATCATTTGAGGGTATTTAAAAAAAGCAGGAACCAGTAAAATGAACATACTTCATCAAAAATAGTTCCTGTCAGACTAAAGCATTTCATTTTTCAACAAAATAACTAGAAGATCTTTAGCCTGGACAGGAGAAGAATTCAGGAAGAATGAGACTACTATATTCAATGCAAGAAAGGAGAGTGGGTGGAAATTTGTGTCTAGGCTATCTGCTTGTCAGGCAAACAGAACAGGAAAGAGGGAAGGAAAAAAGTTATTATGTCCTCAGGGGAGTGAGATGGTACAGTGGATAGAATACCAGGCCTGGAGTCAGGAAGACTCATCTTCCTGAGTTCAAATCTGGCCTCAGACACTTACTGGCTATATGACCCTGGGCAAGTCACTTAATCCTGTTTGCTTCAGTTTCCTGTTAACCTCATCTGTAAAAATGAGCTGGAGAAGGAAATGGCAAACCATCCAGTATCTTTGCTAAGAAAACCCAAATGGAGTCATGAAGAGTCCCAGATGTGACTGAAACAAGTGAACAACAAGTTATAACCTCAGAGAAATTATTATTCCTCTCTTGTATTTAATAACTAATTATTGAATTAGTCCAAGATTTTTTCCCTTTTCTTTTTCCTCATCAACCAGTGTGGGAAATTTTGGGCAAGACTTACCAAGCTAGGAAGGCTAAGATTTAGTCAGAGACAGTAAAGAACTTCTAAGTTTAGGCATTTAGGTGAATAGAGGCATTCCTGCTTGTGTTTATTTAGACAGGTCTCTGTCTTGGACCTTCTTCTCCCTCTAAGTTATTTCACTTGGCTATGTTATTAATTCTCATGGATTTAATTATGATCTCTGTACTGATGATTCCCAGATCTATTTATCCAGCTCTATCCTCTCTCCTGACCTCTGATCTTGTATCTCTAACTGCATCTTGGGACATTTCAAACTGGGTGTCCTGGAGACATCTTAAATTCAATAGTCCAAAACTGAACTTATTCTCCCCCTAAAAAATCCTCCCCTTTTCAAACTTCCTTAGTACTCTTGAGGGCACCACCAACCTCCCATTCACCCAAGTTTGCAACCTTGGTTGACTCACTCTCTCACCATCTTATATCCAGTCTTTTTCCAAGGCCTGTCGATCTGACCTTTACAGCATCTTTCCAATATTTTCCTATTTCTCCTCTGATGCTGCCATGACTCTAGTATAGACCTCATCACTTCACGTATGTTCTGATTGGTCTCTGTGCCTCAAGTCTCTTTCCACTCTAATATGTCCTCCACTCAGATCAAAGTGATCTTCTTAAGGTGCAGGTGTGATCATGTATAAAATCAAGAAAAAAATCTTGTATAAAATGATATATGAAAGTCATATATGTGATTATGATTATCATATATATATGATGTCATATATATATATTTATATAAAAGATCAGGATCTTTTATATAAAATCCTCTGTTTGTCTTTTAAACCCTGCATAACCTGGTCCTTTCCCATTTTCCTGACTTCTTATACTTTGTCCCTCTCCATGGACTGGACAATCCAGTGACATTTGCCTCCTTGCTGTTCCATGAAGAAGAAACCCCATCCCCCAACTCTCTGCATTTTCATGGTTGTTTCTTATATTTAGAATGCTCTCCATTCTATCTTTGTAGCTAAAGAAACTAAGCCCCAGACATGGAATGTAACTTCTCCAAGCTGTATAGTTAGTATCAGAACTGGGATGAATGCCTGAGTCTCCTGACTCTAGCCCAGTGTTAACTCCATTAGATGTCTTCTAGTTTACTTGGAAAGAAGAGATTGTAAGCCAAGTTAGGAATAAATGAATATTCAATGCATTTTTCTTGAATGGACCCTATTAAGGATTTCTAAGCAGTTAAGATAGGATGAAGATTCTCAAATTCACAGCATATGAGTTTTAGTCATTATGGATGTGTGACAAAAGTTAACACTTTTAAAAAGCATTTTAATAAAGAAGTGTAAAATTTGGCTTGTGCTTTTAAGCGGCCTCCATCCTGATTCATCCAACAAACTTTGGAAGTCATTCATGTTGCCTTATTCTCATTACATGAGATGCATTTAACATAAGTGCTCCCACAAATAGTTATAAGAGGTCAGTCTGAAATTCTCAAGCCTCTTCTAACTGTGTAATCCAGCCTCAATGAGACTTCCACCTGTGGAGAGGTATATATTTCACCACATCCAGTTTCGTTTCTCTTGTCACTTAAATGCCAATCTCCAGCTTCCCCAAAGGGAGCCCTGCCTCCATCTGTGAGCTCTTAAACCATGTGTCTGTCATTTCCTTTTAATTTGAGAAGAAAGTCCAGATTGCTATCTTGAATTCCTACGTTAATGTTAATGATCCTTTCTAATTTTAGCACTACCATTTGGTGAAAAGAAAAAGAAAATCAAAACACCTTCCTGACTGTTGGGGTCAAGGGAACCTGGAATGCATTTCCAACAGAGTCAGTGAAGTCTCCTTATCTGACTGTTCTTGAGCTGTTCTCAGCTTCCTGGGACGATTAAAGTGCAGGGTTGCCCAGAGGCCCCATGTTTTCCAGTCCTTTGATTTTGTGACTTCTTTGGAACTTGCAAAAAAAGCAGCAAAGGTCTTCAACCTGTTAGTCTCTGCTGCTGGCTTGGCTTCCAGGACCCAAGAAAGGACAGCACTAGCTAAGGGCAGGGAAGCACCCAGAAAACATGTGTTCTTGTTTCTAGAGGACAGAAAGAAATATCATCACAAATAACTCGATGGGGAGGATATCTAGTGAGCTATTTGTGAAAAAGCTGAATCCTTTCCCTTATTAATCACTGCCTGGAGCTCTTTTCCACTGGAATAGATTGCTAATTATCCAATGGATTCAGAAAAAGGGTTTGTTTCATTCAGATCTGGGACTAGAGGGAGGCTTGATAGCACCTTCAAGCCTAGGGCATGATGTATGAACAGTTAAAACAGAGAACAGTTTTAAATACTTAAAAATAAATGACCATATTTTTGGTGCCAGAAAATTCTACTCTCCATGATCCATAGATATTTCTTTTCATAACAGAGTCATGTTTATTACAATGAGGGCTTTAAGGTTCCCATAGATAGTATTAATGGTAATAATAAACTGCACTACATGCATTATTTCATTTGATCCTCACAAAAACCCTATGAGGAAGCTGTTAATATTATCCTCATTTCACAGATAAATAAACTGAGACCAAGGGAGGTTAAATGACGTGCTCTCATACAACCAACTAGAAAGTGTCTATGTCTGGATTCGTATTCAGGTGTTCTTAACTCCAGGTTCAGTGTTCTATCCATTACACCACACTGACAGTGTGTGTGTGTGTGTGTGTGTGTGTGTGTGTACGTGCACATCATTTTTAAACCTTGTCTTGGGTTCACAAGCACTTTTTCCTGGCTCTGGTGTCCCTCCTTACTCACAGACAGAGTTGAGTACATGTGATTGATTCTTAAATGGATCTCCTTCTCCTTAAAAAACAATAACAAAAATTCAACTTTCTCCCAAATGTACTGTTGAAATAGCCATTCCTGAAATAGACATACTAGAGAAAGGACCTTCCACTCTTTCTTTGTTATCACATTTCATCCTTCCCCTCTTGATAGTCAAAGCAATTGCCTGACCAATTACCCATCACCATGGTCTCACCAT
The DNA here is from genome assembly GCF_028372415.1 of Notamacropus eugenii. Taxonomy (NCBI): domain Eukaryota; kingdom Metazoa; phylum Chordata; class Mammalia; order Diprotodontia; family Macropodidae; genus Notamacropus; species Notamacropus eugenii. The sequence goes on along the minus strand of NC_092873.1, from coordinate 230,533,379 downwards.
CAGCAAAAACAAATACCTATTGAACACTATAGCATACAGGGTATTTTGCTAAGACCTAGTGTACAAAGAGCTATGTGATTCAATTCCCTGCTTTTGTTGTAATAAGTGGGGGAGAGAAGACAAAGACCCTAAATAGTAACTCATATTTCTCCCCCATATCTAGAGAGAGAAGGGCAGTGTGACATAATGGAGAGATCACTGGATTTGGAATCAGGCATTGCCAAGTGTTGTCAATTCTACCTCAAAAACATCTCTTTTATCCCTTCCATGCTCCCACTCCCAGAGTCACTGACCGGATTCAAGTCCTCATTCCCTCTCATCTGAAGGATTGTGTTAACTTTGTGACTGGTCTCCCTGATTCCCTTTGCTTTATAATCTTCTCTCCACAAAGTTGCCAAAGTAACATTCTTAATGCATAGGTCCCATTCTATCACTCCTCTGCTCTAGGATGAGATGCAAACTGATGCATTTGGCATTAAAAGTCTTTAATAATCGGTCTCTAGGCTATCTTTGCAGCCTGCTTTCACATTATTCATATATTCTTTGTCTCAGTCAAATAAGCCTATTTGCTGTTCCTTATACATGACATTACATTTGTCCTGTCTCTGTGACTTTGCACAGGCTGTCCACTACTCCTGGAATACTCTCTCATCATCTCAGTCTTTTGGAATCCTTAGATTTGTTTAAGACTCAGTTCAAATGTCATCTCTTACCCAAGACTTTTCCTAATCTTCTCAGTTCTCAGTGATCTCCCACCTTCTAAAATTATTTTGCATTGGATTCGTATATAGTTGCTCATTTAATCAACCATTTTATCAACTATCTATCAATCTATCTATCCTCTCTATTTTCAGTGTAACTATTTATTATGTATATGTACATGTATGTATACATGTATGTATGTATCCATAGAGGGAAAGTTGTATGCCTTTTTGTTCATAGATGACTGTGTACTCAATGTAGCCTCTGAAGCTGAGATGCAACAAAGTATGGATTAATTTTCTGCTGCTTGGGCTAATTTTGGCCCAACAATCAACACCAAGAAAACATAGGTTCTCTACCAGCCAGCACCACCCCATCCATTCATGGAACCACCAGTTACAGCAAATGGAGAAATTTTGGATACTGTGGGTAAGTTCACTTACCTTGGCAGTATGCTTTCCAGGGATGTCCATGTAAATGACGAAGTTGACACATATATTGTTAGAGCTAATTCAGTGTTTTCAAGGCTCCAAAGGAAACTATAGGAGAGAGACTGAATACCTACAGAGCCATTGTGCAGACCTCACTATTGTATGTCTGTGAGAAGTGGACAGTATACCAGCACCATGCCAGGACACTGAATTATTTTCATTTGAATTGTCTTAGGAAGATACTGAAGACTACTTGGCAAGATAAGGTACTAGACACTGAGGTCCTTTTCTCAAGTTAAACTGCCAGGCATGCAAACTTAATTGCAGAGATCACAACTCAGATGGATTGGCCATGTTGTTGAAAAGGCAAATGTATGTTTGCCCAAAAAACTACTTTACAGACAACTCATGCAATGCGGGCACTCACATGGTAGTCAGAAAAGGTGATACAAGGACACTCTCAAGGTCTCTTTGAAGAACTTTGGAATTGATTGCATGACATGGGAGACACTGGCAAAGGACTGCTCAGAATGGCATGCCCACATCAAAGAAGGTATTATGTTCTAGGAGTGAAGAAGTTCAAAAGAAACATGAGATGCACAAATTCAGAGACACCCCCACTCCCAATGTTCATGTGGGTTATTTGTGTTTGACCCATGATAAAGCCTTGTGAACTTGTATTGGTCTGATCAGCCACAGTCAGATACATGGTACCTTGACTCCAACATAGTGATATCATTTTAGTTCTCCTCTAGAAGGAAGGACAACAGCCACAATTACAACATGTATCCATCTATCTATCTTTCATTTAACAATCTATTAATCAACTCTTTATCATCCCTATTTTCTGTCTAACTATTACGTATGTATGTATGTATCCATCTACCTATCTGTTCATATGGGTCTATGTTGTTTGCCCAGAGTTTCTTGAAGGCAGAGACTAATTTCATTTTGTATTTCTATAGCCAGCACTTGGCACATAATGAGTGATTAATAAAATGCTTGTCGAATGGCATTGAATAGAATTTCCTATAAAGCTTTAAAATTTACAAAATGCTTTCCTCACAATAATCCTAAACTTCAGATAGTACAGTTATTTTTCTCATTTTACAGATGAAAAAACTAAGGCTTAGAAGAAGTGGAGTGGAACAGGTATTCATTAAGAGCCTACTATGTGCCAGGCACTATAATAAGCACTATACAACTATTGCCCCCTTTGATCTTCACAATGACACTGGGAAGTAGGTACTATTATTATCCCCATTTTACAGCTGATGAACTTAAATCAGATAAAGCTGAAGTGACTTATCCAGGATTACACAGCTAGTGAGCGTCTGAGGCTGGATTTGCATTCAGGTCTTCCTGACTCCAGGCCCAGCACTCTTTCTGCTGTGTCATCTAAGTTAATTTGTGCACAGTTGTAAAGCTGGGGAGTATCTGAGCTAAGAACTTGAACTTGACTTAGAGCTCATTGTACTTTTCATGATGTCATCCTTCCTCTAGGGTATAAATTAAGTGCTGCAGGAAGGGAGCCATCCTCTAGCTACATGAACAGAGTTTAGCTCTGGAACCATCAAACTGGATGAATTCATGGCCAGGTAGGGATTTATGAGGGATAAGAAAACCAGCCAAGACTTTTCCTAGAGGGCTGTTCAGGATCATTCTTACTGCTGTATAGACAACATTCTAAGGGTCGTAGTGAGGTAGAAATACACACACACATATATGTATATATACACATATGTATGTATGTATGTATATGTATATATGTATACATATGTGTGTGTATGTGTATATATACATATATGTTTGCAGCTTTTTGTGTTAGGGATAACCTTTTAGTCTATGAACAATTTCTATAGTTAGATTAGAGGTAGATGTGGCTGTCTTCTGTTTCAAAAGATGTAGAACTGAATTTGTGCAACACATAGCTTGGATAGATATTATAGATGGATATGAACTCGAATCAGAATTGAATAGAAGGAGGGGATTAGGTTGCATTGGTTTGGAGAAGTTATGAGGCCTTTCAATGATTCTAATTAAAAGTCCACTTTATTTTCCAGTGTTTTCTTCTTTGGACAAAGGGCTGGCTATAGAGTGAGGAAAACTTGGAATCAACACCTGTCTGTGAAACAAACTAGGTGAGTGTCTCCATGGGCAGGTCACTAAACCTTTCAGGGACTCAGGAAATTCCCTATGATTATAAATTTCAGATGAACAAGATTATGAATTATAGATGAATTGTCAGTTTATGATGAAGGAAGGTGTTTCAGTGCTGGGAGTTTTTTACGGTGATGAAATCACAGGTCAGGACACATACACACAAAAATGATCCTGATGGTATTATATGGTTGTTATTATCAGAACATCACGATCTCTGAAGAGACTCAATTGTAGATTATACAAATATAAGGGCAGGATTTATTTTATTAATCAATTACTCCATTCTACCTAAAGTGTCAAGTTACTAATGTCTTGATACTTTAATCTGGTGAATGCCCTTATCTATTGAATCAATCAATTATATGCCTTAGCCTAAATGGAGGAAATGTTCCTTAACATTTTAGGTGCTTTAGAAAGCTAGTGGGTGAGCTAGACTGTAGTGCTTCTTAAATTTTTTCCACTCCCAACCCCTTTTCACTTTTAGGCAGAGTTCCTTGGTGTTACATGGCCTGAGGGCTCGCACAGTGCAAAGTGCACATGCTTTGTATTCAAAACCAAGGCTGCAATAAAATTGCAGGATGCAACATGGGCAAATGCTGCCAGAAATACCTTGGATTCATTATGTATTGGATTTTCAATTAATTTTTGGTCATTGCTCGTTCAGAAACATTTTATTGTCGTCAATTTTTTTGCGGCTCCTATGGGTTCGACAATTTAAGAAGAGCTGAGCTAGAGTGATGTTGCATAGAAAGTGTCTTCAGATTGGTTGAGGAAACCTGGTAACCCTCTGTGGATCACCTATAAAATAGCAATCCAGTTTGGAATTGAGTATTTGAATAAGTGGTAAGCCAGGAGAAAGTGTTCCAGCCAAATGGTTGGGAAGGAACCACTTGGCAGTGGGAAGGGGGTTGGAGGAGAAGGGGCTTAGCCTTAGACTTTGTCTGAGTTTCTTCCCTTCCACTCCTTGGCTAGGAGAGCACCTTCTCAACTTTGTAGAATTGGAAGATTTTTACTTTTTTAGAACAAGAAGTTGGTATTGTGTTGGTTTCAGGAGCTGAGGATATGAGAAAGGAATAAAGGAAGGAAGAAAGGAAGGAGGAAGAAATTCTTAAACTTCTTTTACATTCTAGGCACTATGCTAAGTGCTTTATAATTACAATCTCATTTGCTCCTCATAACCCTGAGAGGTAGATGCTATTATTACTCCCATTTTACAGTTGAGGAAACTGAGGCAAACAGGGGTTAAGTGATTTGCCCAGGGTCACACAGCTCATAAGTGTGTGAGGCCAAATTCAAGCTCACATCTTCCTGACTCTATGCCCAGGGCTCTATCCACTGTGGTAGCACCTAGCTGCTTGCAAATTGAAGGCTCTGTAGGGAACAGAAGAACTACCCCCCACCTATGGGAAACATCCTGATGACTAGGAAAATAATTTCTGAAAGCTATGAGAGGTGCTTTGATGCCATCTGGGTTCAAGTCACCAAATGACACATGCTGGCTACGTGATCTTTGGCAAGCTGCTTAAACACTCAGTGTTTTAGGCCAAACTTTTTGGCATCAACACCCCTTTCCAATCTTCAAAATTATTGAAACTTTCCTCTCAACCTCCAAAAGAACTTTTGTTTATATGGGTTAAACCAATTGATACTTACCATATTCAAAATTGAAATATCTCCATATTGTTCTCAAAATAGTTTTGACCTTGCAGACTCTGTGAAACAGTCTTGTTAAGCCTTGGTTGTTTCAGAACATACTTTGAGAACTCCTGCTTGGGCAGCATTGTAAGACTATAATTTGCTAGGAAGATATAGACCTGTTCTGGTAGATTTTTCTCAACTAGGAGTTCCCTATGCCATTGAATTTACAGCTCCCATCTCTATTTTTATTTATTTATTTATTTTTTTAAAAATTATTTATTTATTTAACTTTTAACATTCATTTTCACAAAATTTTGGGTTCCATATTTTCTCCCTTTTTGTCCCCTCCCCTCACCCCAAAACACCGAGCATTCTAATTGCCCCTATCACCAATCTGCTCTCTCTTCTATCATCCCTCTCTGCCCTTGTCTCCATCTTCTCTTTTGTCCTGTAGGGCCAAATAACTTTCTATACCCCTTTATCTGTATTACTTATTTCCTAGTGGCAAGAACAGTACTCGACAGTTGTTCCTAAAACTTTGAGTTCCAACTTCTTTTCCTCCCTCCCTCCCCACCCCTTCCCTTTGGAAGGCAAGCAATTCAATATAGGCCAAATCTGTTTAGTTTTGCAAATGACTTCCACAATAGTAGTGTTGTGTAAGAACTAACTATATTTCCCTCCATCCTATCCTGTCCCCCATTACTTCTATTCTCTCTTTTGATCCTGTCCCTCCCCATGAGTGTCGACCTCAGATTGCTCCCTCCTCCCCATGTCCTCCCTTCCATCAACCCCCCCACCCTGCTTACCCCCTTATCCCCCACTTTCCTGTATTGTAAGATAGGTTTTCATACCAAAATGAATGTGCATTTTATTCCTTCCTTTAGTGGAATGTGATGAGAGTAAACTTCATGTTTTTCTCTCACCTCCCCTTTATGTCCCTCCACTAATAAGTCCTTTGCTTGCCTCTTTTATGAGAGATAATTTGCCCCATTCCATTTCTCCCTTTCTCCTTCCAATATATTTCTCTCTCACTGCTTGATTTCATTTTTTTAGGATATGATCCCATCCTCTTCAATTCACTCTGTGCACTCTGTCTCTATGTGTGTGTGCATGTGTGTGTGCATGTGTGTGTGTGTGTAATCCCACCCAGTACCCAGATACTGAATAGTTTCAAGAGTTACAAATATTGTCTTTCCATGTAGGAATGTAAACAGTTCATCTTTTGTAAGTCTCTTATGACTTCTCTTTGCTGTTTACCTTTTCATGCTTCTCTTCATTTTTATGTTTGAAAGTCAAATTTTCTTTTCAGCTCTGGTGTTTTCATCAAGAATGCTTGAAAGTCCTCTATTTCATTGAAAGACCAATTTTTCCCCTGAAGTATTATACTCAGTTTTGCTGGGTAGGTGATTCTTGGTTTTAGTCCTAGTTCCTTTGACTTCTGGAATATCCTATTCCACGCCCTTCGATCCCTTAATGTAGAAGCTGCTAGATCTTGTGTTATCCTGATTGTACTTCCACAATACTTGAATTGTTTCTTTCTAGCCGCTTGCAATATTTTCTCCTTGACCTGGGAACTCTGGAATTTGGCCACAATGTTCCTAGGAGTTTCTCTTTTTGGATCTCTTTCAGGAAGTGATCAGTGGATTCCTTGAATACTTCTTTTGCCCTCTGGTTCTAGAATCTCAGGGCAGTTTTCCTTGATAATTTCATGAAAGATGATGTCTAGGCTCTTTTTTTGATCCTGGCTTTCAGGTAGGCCCATAATTTTTAAATTGTCTCTCCTGGATCTATTTTCCAGGTCAGTTCTTTTCCCAATGAGATATTCACATTGTCTTCCATTTTTTCATTCTTTTGGTTTTGTTTTGTGATTTCTTGGTTTCTCATAAAGTCATTAGCCTCCATCTGTTCCATTCTAATTTTGAAAGAACTATTTTCTTCAGTGAGCTTTTGAACCTCCTTTTCCATTTGGCTAATTCTGCTTTTGAAAGCATTCTTCTCCTCATTGGCTTTTTGAACTTCTTTTGCCAATTGAGTTAGCCTATTTTTCAAGGTGTTATTTTCTTCAGCATTTTTTTGGGTCTCCTTTAGCAGGGTGTTTAATTGTTTTTCATGCTTTGCATGCATGTCTCTCATTTGTCTTCCCAGTTTTTCCTCCACCTCTCTAACTTGATTTTCAAAATCCTTTTTGAGCTCTTCCATCGCCTGAGCCCACTGAGTGGGCTGGGATACAGAAGCCTTGACTTCTGTGTCTTTCCCTGATGGTAAGCATTGTTCTTCCTCATCAGAAAGGAAGGGAGGAAATACCTGTTCACCAAGAAAGTAGCCTTTTATAGTCTTATTTTTTTTCCCTTTTCTGGGCATTTTCCCAGCCAGTGACTTGACTTCTGAATTTTCTCTTCACACCCACTTCTCCTCCAGATCTGCCCAGCTAGTGCTTGGGGTCTGAGATTCAAATGCTGCTTCCCAGCCTCAGCGCTTTGGGTGGGGGCGGGGCTGCTATTCAATGTGAGATCAAGTTCAGGTGCTCAGGTGGGGGCAGGGCCGCCTCACGGGCTCAGTTCCCTCCAGGGGTTTATGCAGAGACCTTCAACAATGGATCCAGGCTCCTGCCTGCTCTGGGAGCCCTGTTCTGCTCCCACCTCAGCTGCTGCCTCCTGAGGGGGCCTGAGTTATGGGAGCACCCCACTCCCCTCTCGACCTGCCAAAGAGACTCTCTCACTGACCCTTGTCACCTGTGGGTGGACAGACCTGCGCAGCTGCTGGAAATCCCGTCCCTGAAGCCTGCTTGGATCTGCTCCTCTTGGCGCTGCGTGGCCAAGGCAGGGCTGGGCTCCGGGTCCGCAGCATGAGGACCTTTTGTGAGAGGTTTTCAGGCTCTCTGGAACAGAAATCTCATCCACTCTGTTGTTCTGTGGCTTTTGCTGCTCCAGAATTTGTTGGAAGTTCTTTTTTACAGATATTTTATGGGCGGTGGGTTTGGAGCTAGCATATGTGTGTCTATCTACTCTGCCATCTTGGCTCCACTCCCCTCTCATCTCTATTTTTAATCTGACTCCATATCTATTCTCTTTATACCCTCTATTGGGTTAAAGAATTCCCTGACTCTTTTCATATATCTGATATCATTCCATATCTTCAGATTCATTCTTGCTTTCTTGAAAGGCAATCAGATCAAGATGGAAAAATGCTTTTGTGCAATATTTTCTGTTTTCTCTCCATTACTTGTTTTGATCATTAATATTCTTCCCACCTTTTTAAGTGCAGAAGGACATTTGCACATCGTCCTTGATGTATTATCAGCAATGTCTCCCAGATTCCTCTTTTTTGCATGTTGAAATTCATCCTTTAGGGCCATTTTCTTCTCCATTCTTTGGATAGTTTCTCCATAAGGGTATTACCCTTGTCCTGGTTCTTTTGAACCCCATCCTCAACTTTTCTACCCACTTGTACAGCCTTATGAAATGTTTTGATTTTAATGGCCTTTCACTAACTATAGAATTTAATAACACTGATAAATATGAAGATTTCCTACCTCACTCTCTCCAGATTTTGTATTTTTCAGAACTTTAGAGAGCTATAATTTTATCAGTGTGAATATTTCCTTCAAGTAATCAATCAGCTAACAAGTATTTATCAAATGCCTACTACTATCATGCAGTACTCTATGTGTTGGGGATGAAAGAGTTTCTGCTCTCATCAAACTTACATTCTAGTCTCCACTGACTCAGGTGGTCCACAAACACAAATCACACTTCTCTGCCCCATACCAGAAAAGTTGCTGAGGCCAAACAATAAAAATCATCTGGTGGCCAACCTGGTAATGATTTTCTTTGAACCTGTAAAGATTAATTGATAGGGCTCAGACATATCATGGCTTGAACTTGAAACCTTTCCAGGGAGGGATGGCCAGATCTTGTGCTCTGAGCACATAGCGTTTGAGTACCCAAGGTCACTTTTAGACCAAGATAAGACAATAGATTAGGTCATATATAAAGGTAGCAAGACCAAGCTTAATATTGATTTTCAGGAAACTCCCTTGATTTCATTTCTTAATCCAGAGAAGTGCCTTTTTTTCCCTTATCTTTTTTTTTTTTTTTTTTTGTCTCTAGGTCAGCTCCCTATTCTTGACCAATCAGGTTCCTCTCTATCCTGAGACAATTTAAAAGAATATAAACTTTGAAACATAACTTTGATAAAGAGTTTTGGAACTTCTAAACCTTTTATATCCAATGGTTCTCCGTAAGGGGCAACTAGGTGGCACAGTGGATAGACCATCAGCCATTCAGTCAGGAGAACCTGAGTTCAGATTCAGTCTTAGAACCCTAATTGTTACAACAAAATCAAAGCACAACAACAACCAATTGTTCTCATTTATCTACACTCATATTTGTCCTTTTAGAGAGTTCTAATAGGTTTTGTTGGTCACATATGATATATTTCCCACAATACTTTTAGTTTAAGCATAAAGCGAAACTCCTTTTTTATCATAGATTCTATCAGCTTGATCAGGATAAAAGACCAAATGTATATACATCAAATGAATCACTGCACAAACTAGTGAGAAAGTGTCTGTGACTGATGATTTTTTCACAGCAAACTAATGTGGAATTTTTCTGTTTGAGAGTGTCACCTATGCTATTGTTATGTGCAAGATGGACAGACGTGGACTAGAAAACTGGACAGTTTTTGAGCTTTTGAGCTTGTAAAATGGCTTGATACAGAGAGTTATCATTAACAGTTTGTCAGGAGAGCTACAATTGAGTTCCTTAGAAATCTGTCCTTGAACCTGTGTGATTTGATATTTTTATCAATGACTTGAATAAAAACACAAAAGCATGTCTTTTGAATTTGCAGATGAAACAGGACTAGGAGGATTAGCCATTCCATTGGATACTAGAGTAAAGATGCAAAGAGATCTTGAAAGAATAAAACACTGGGCCAAGTTTAGTAAAATGGAATTTCAAATGAACAAATATGAAGTCTTGCCCTTGAGTTAAAAAAATCAACTTGATAAGTATAAGATAGGGAAATAGAGCTAGACAACAGTTATTCTGAAAAACAAAAAGATCTAAGAGTCTTAGTTGATTGAAAATACAACCTGATTATATTGACCATGGCAATAAAAAAAATGAGAGGCATAATATATAAGGTTAATGAGGATATAGGTGAGATATTCATTACCCTGGGCAGACAACATTTCTAGCAATATGTTCATATCTGAACCACATGCTTAAAGAAAGGACTACAGAGACTTTAGAGGTAAACTGCCTCAAAACTATGCCACAATTGGATTGATTAAAGCAAATGGGAATGTTTATTGTGAAAGGGAAAAAAACTAGTGGTGGATATGAGAGCTATCAATATTGTATAGTATTGTTATACATGTGTGTGCCCTTTCCCCTCTATTGTACTACAATCTCCATGAGAGCTGGGATCCTATGTCAATCCTATGTTAATCTTTTCTAGCACCTCATATAGTATTCTGCATATAAAAGATGTTTAATAAATGCTTTATTAAATTGATATTGAACAACTGGGTGATGGTATGGCCTTCCATAGATGATATTACTTATAATATTATTACTGTATGATATTATTCTTAAGATGGATATAAACAATGTTCAAATACTACACTCTCCATTCTGCTCCCCCTATCCCTCTATCAGTATCCACATCAATCAAGCCAAACAAACCAGGGTTAAGAATTCTAGGGCTTTTTTGTCCTTAATGAAAAAGAACAGCAATATCAAAACATCTTCATGCATAAAAGGACTGATTGCTGTCTCCCCTAAGGGACTCCAGATTAAATGGTTTCAGAAATCCCTGACTCATTCGCTGAGGACAGAAGCACAGCAGCAAGGCAGGCAGGCAGGGAGAGACATGTGTGCCATTGCTCCATGAATAACTAGGTGATTTCAGCTCTTAGTTCTATCCAGTTGGCACTTGTCTGCAGTTCCAAGTAACTGAATTGCTTTTTAAGGAAAAATGTGCTGCACTGCAAGCTTTCGTGGCCATCTGAATTGATTTGGGCTTCCAAAAATGAAGAAACATCTGTGTTGGGTGAGGTCATTTATTTGTAAGGCAGAAGTAGTGGTGTTTGGTCCTACACAGAATACATATTTGTTCTCACTTACCATTATTTTACCAAATATTCTATTTGCTCTTAAAGTGAAAGGATTAAAATAAGGAATCAGAGTTAAGCTAAAGTAGGAAATGGAAAGGTGGCAAATGCAGTATTATGAAACTGTATTATGATAGGCAGAGAGTAAACCACCTGGGACCTTTCAGGCCAGGCTCTGCTATTTAACTACCCAAATAAGATAATGCATATAAAGTTCTTTCCAAATCTTAAAATATAATGTAAGTGTTAGCTACAGAAGATATAGCCATGTGATTTGAGGGCAATCCAGTTTACCTCAGCTGCCTCCTCTATAGATTGTTGTGAAAATCAAATTTAGAATACTTTGCAACCAAAAATTCATATTAAAAATGTGAGTCATGAGGATAATCTTAAAAATGTTTTATAATATTGGATTCAACTGTTGTTTACTAAGTACCTACTGTGTGCCAGGCACTGTGGCAGGCTTTGGGAATACCAAGACAAAAAGGAAACAGTTGTGATCCTCAAAGAGTTTATATTCTATGGAGAGCATGTATGTGGATGGGGGAAGAGGGAACATGTACAGAGATAAGCAAATTCCACATGTATATAAATACAAAAGATTTGGGGAAATATCACAAAAATCATCAGAATAGGCCTCTTGAAAGAGGTAGTACTTGGAAGAGAACCTTGAAGAAAGCTTCTAGGAATTTGAAGTTTATAGGGAAAGCATTGTGGGCAGAGAGGAGATTCTATTCAAAGTCATAGAAATTCAAGGTAGGATGGCAAATCCACAGAACAACAAGTACTCCAGTTCCACTATAATTTAGAGTAATGAATAATAAACCAAATGTGTTGTAGACTAATTGTGAAGGGCTTGAATTATCAAACAGAATAATTTATATGTTATTCTAGAGGCAATAGGAAGCCAATGAAGTTTCGTCAGCATAAAAGTGGACCATTGAATCATTTATTTATACCTGGAAGGCACTTTAGAAATTTTTAAATCCACTTCTCTCCTTTTGTAGATGAGGAAACTGAGGTCTAGAGTGATCTAGTGACTTGCCCATGTCACATAGCTCAGAAGTGCCTACAACAGGACTGAAACTCAGTCTTCCTGATTTTAGGTCAGTACTCTATCCACTACAACATGCTCCCTCTTAGTATCATTTTGAGTGCTATGTTCAGGCCTGTATTTAGGAATGCATACAATCTATAATATAGCATATTATATATTATTGTATTAAATAATTATGATTGTCTTAAATTACATTTTAGGAACATATGTTTCAGAGGAATAGATCATTAGAAACCGAATCTTAAACTTACCCAGTGGCACTTGGAAGAAATTTGACATTGATAATGTTTGTGAGATGGAGCAAAGAGAACAGCAGTCCACATCAAATCATAGCCTCAATAAAGTCTTAGAGAAAGATTTTTAATGTTTATTGTGAAAATAACAATATAATCTACTTATCAATTTCCTGATATCAGAGTCCAAATTATCCTTAGAGAAAGGGGGATAGGAGGTAACATTACAACCTTTTTCTATGAAGTCTTTCCCAGACTTTGGGAAACTCTGACATCTTTGTGGAAACCATTGATAATATAGCTGACATTATTCATTTTTGCCATGCCTGCTCCATTTCTGTCTCTGAAATGTGTGAAAGGCAAACAAAACCTCCCTGTCTGAGGATATACTCCATTAAGATAGATAGAGTCAAACCCTTAGGGACTCTCTCTTAAGACCAGATAATCTATTTCCCTGAGATACCTTCTGAAGAAATAGAAACTAAGAAGAAAAGACCAAGAAGGGACTTGCTTTTTTGAAAGGTAGAATGATATAATAAAAAGAGCCTTGGACTTAGATCAGAAAACCTAAGTTGGAATCCTAGTTCTTATACTAGCAGTGTAACAAAAGACAAATCCCAATTTCCCTGAGTCCCAATTTTGTAATTTGTAAAATAAGAACAATATTGTTTGCCTTGCCTCCCTCCCAGGGTTCTCATGAACTTTGTAAACCTTAGAACACTCTATAAATAGGTTTTTATTATTATTAAGGGTAACTGTAGCTGGAATGACATAATGTTAATGTATTAAGATTGGAAACACTGGGAATTAGGCCTAGTTAGCTTACAATCGTGGTTCAGTTTAGCAAGCCAAACCTGTCTTAGGGGATCTTGGACATATGATCTAAGTTTTCTCTTAATACACTTATACTTGTAGAAATCCAAGTGATCTTAGGATCATAGATTTAGAGAAGGGAGCTCATTTTATAAATATAGAAGGAAATCAAGAGGTTAAGTCATGTACCCAAAGTCACACAGATAGTGAATGGTGAGAAGAGTTTTGAACCTCTGGTTATAAACCTAGCATCCGTTCTGTTTCTTTGCTCTAACATCTCTTCTGGAAGCTGGCAACTGATCAATCCCTAAAGAAGCAACATGTTTTGGTGGAAAGAACATTGACTGTGGAGTCAGAGGGTCTGTTTTTAGATCCCATCCCTGACATTTAGTGTTCATGTGATCTGATAGTTGGCAAGTAAGTCATTTAACCTCTCTAGGCCTCATTCTCTTTATATTTAAAACAAAAAGGTTGGACAAAATGGATTTTGAGATTCCTTTTCGATCTCACTCCATGATCCCTGACACTGGAAGGCAACTATTGTTGTGAAATCTGCAAAAAGTGTTTAAAAGTAAATATTTTAATAACTAATTTTCATGAACCCATCCAGTTACAAAACACTTTTAAATGCATTATCTCCTCTGATTTTAACATTAGACTGTCCTGGCTGGCAGATGAGCTCTGGGCTCTGTCTGATTCCTTAGAATAAGACAGATGTGCATTTATTTGGGAGACTTAAGAGTCTGCTTAGAGGAAGGAGATTGAAATGATTGACTTTCAGATTTCTCTCTCAGTCCTATGGTCCTAACCTGTGGCTTCATTTCTATGGAGAACTATATTAATTCAAAGTAATCAGTGACTGTTGTGTGATTTTTTTTTTTTACCAGATCTAAGATTTCATTTAGCATAAGAAACTCTTTGTGAGGAAAATCCCTCTGCTAATATAGATGTGCAATTGTTCTGCAAATTATATTCTTAGACAGATGACAGGGGTTAAATGGTGGGAGAGGAGTGAGGAATCTATAGACGTTAACTGACTTGCCCACGGCCACAAAGCTAACATATGACTGAGACTTTACTCGAATTCAGAACTTCTGAGTCTGAAGGCAGCTCTATCTATAGATTTATATGCTGCAGTATCTCCTGGCCCTATGATTCTCTATATTTCTGTGCTAGGTTCCAGCATAAATAAGAAAGGACTGCCTTCAAGCCAAGATGGCTCTCCCCCCAAGCCCAGTCAAATACCTGTAAAAAATGACTCTAAACAAATTCTGGAGCTGCAGAGCTCACAGAATGGTGTGGAGTAAAGCAAATACCCAGTCCAAGACAGCATGGAAAGTGGAGGGGTAGCATCTATCTCATGCCACACTGGGAGCAGAGCACAGTTCAGTGTGGGTCACAAACCTGTTGAACCTATGTGAGAGAGTAGAGTGATTTGGCCCCAGCCTCAGGTGGAGGGGGTGGAGGAGCCTGTGGCAGCAGCAGCAGCTATTTCTGGAGTTCTAGGCCCACAGATTGTGGGGGGGATTGAGTAGCTGAAAGTACCTCCCTCTGTCCCCACTGGAAGCAGAGAATTACCTTGACAAAGAGCTCAAAAGTCAAGTAAATGCCTGGGGAAATGAGCAAAAAGTGGAAAAAGAATCAGACTACAGAATCTTACTTTGGTGACAACAAAGACCAAATATACAAATGGAAGAAGACAACAAACTCAAAGCTATTACATCCAAAGCATGAAAGAAAAATATGAATTGGTCTTAGGCCATGGAAGAGTTCAAAAAGATTTTGAAAATCAAGTAAGAAAAAGAGAGGGAAAATTGGGAAGAGAAATGAGAGTGATAAAAAAAAATCATGAAAAATGAGCAAACAGCTTGCTAAAGGGGACCCAAAAAATGCAGAAGAAAATAACACCTTAAAAAATAGACTAGCACGAATGGCAAAAGAGATCCAAAAAACCAATGAGGAGAAGAATGCCTTAAAAAGTATAACTGGCCAGATGGAAAGGGAGGTCCAAAAACTCACTGAAGAAAAGAATTCCTTAAAGATTAGAATGGAGCACATGGAAGCTAATGACTTTATGAGAAATCAAGAAATTATAAAACAAAGCCAAAGGAATGAAAAATAGCAAACAATGTGAAATATTTCACTGGAAAAACAACTGGCCTGGAAAACAGATCCAGGAGAGACATTTTAAAAATTATTGGAGTGCCTGAAAGCCATGATCAAAAAAGAGCCTAGACATCATCTTTCAAGAAATTATCAAGGAAAAATACCCGGATATTCTAGAATGAGAGGGTATTGAAAGGCTCCACCAATTGCTTTCTGAAAGAGATCCCAAAAGGAAAACTCCTAGGAATACTATAGCCAAATTCCAGAGCTCCCAGGTCAAGGAGAAAATATTGCAAGCAATCAGAAAGAAACAATTTCAGTACTGTGGAAACATGAACAGAATTTTCTGTACTTTGGCTAAAATAACGCGATTTAGCACTTTCTATAGTAAGGGATTGGAGGGCTTGGAATATGATATTTCAGAGGCCAAAGGAGCTAGGATTGAAACTAGAATCACCTACCCAGCAAAACTGAGTATAATACTTCAAAGGAAAAAATGGTGTTTCAATGAAATAGAGGACTTTCAAGCATTCTTGACAAAAAGACCAGAGCTGAATAGAAAATTTGACTTTCAAATATATGAGAACCAAGAGAAGCATGAAAAGGTAAATAGGAAAGAGAAATCCTAAAGGACTCACTAAAGTTGAACTGTTTGCATTCCTGCATGGAAAGATAATATTTGTAACTCTTGAGACTTTTCTCAGTATTAGGGTAGTAGGAGAAATTATATTCATAGAGACAGAGGGCACAGGTTGAGTTGAATATGAAGAGAGGATATCTAAAAAAATAAAATTAAGGGATGAGACAGGAATATATTGAGAGGAGAAAGGGAGAAATAGAATGGGGTAAATTATCTCTCACTTAAAATAGGCAAGAAAAAGGTTTTTCAATGGAGGGGAAGGAAGAGGTGAGAGGGAAAGAGTGAACCTTACTCTCATTGGATTTGGCTTAAGGAAGGAATAACATGCACACTCAACTTGGTATGAAAATTTATCTTACACTACAGGAAGGTACGGGGCAAGAGGGCAAGCAGGGGGTGGGGAGATGACAGAAGGGAAGCCAAATGGGAGGAGGGGGCAATTAGAAGTAAATACTTTTGAGGAGGGACAGGGTCAAAAAGAGAGAATAGAATAAATGGGGTGCAGGTTAGGGTGAAGGGAAATACAATTAGGCTTTTACAACATGACTGTTATGGAAATATTTTGCATGACCACACATATATAACCTATATCGAATTGCTTGCCTTCTCAGTGGGAATGATTGGGGAGGGAGGAAGGGAGAGAAGTTGGATTTTAAAGTTTTAAAAATGAATATTAAAAATTGTTTTTACAAAAAAATTATTTTTTACTTTCAATTGGGAAATAAGACATACAGGCAATGGGGTATAGAAATCTATCTTGCCCTACAAGAAAATAGAGGGGAAAGGAATGACAGAAGAGAGTGGTGTGATAGAAGGGAGGGCAGAACGGGGGAAGGGGTAATCAGAATACATGATGTCTTGGGATTGGCAGAGGGAGAAATGGGGAGAAAATTTGGAACTCAAAATCTTGTGGAAGTGAATGTTGAAAACTAAAAATACATTAAATAATAAAAAAGTAAAAAGAAATAAGAAAAAAATGGACTGGTTTCTAAAGGGAATAAAATAGAGACAGAGTTCTTCATTATCGTGGTAGGTGCTAAAGCATGTCATATTTCTAGCTGGTTTTGCAATGAGGAAATAATGGAAGTTTATGAAAGGCACCACAAATGCAGAAAACAGAGGTTTTAAGTTCATATTATGCAAAGCCATGCTGTTCACCCAGAAGACAGCTTTAAAAACTGGTTTTCAAGTTATTTGTCTGAAAAATCTCCTCCAGAGATTGGACACCAGGTAACCATTTAATGAAAAGTGTCAAAAACTCCAGTTTCGTTAGCAATGTGCAAGACTGACTCTCAGAGTTTTCTGTTAGCAAATCACTTCCTAAACCCGACTGGAGTCAAACCAATGAAAATGAGCTCACAGAGAAGCATTTTTTTTTTCTATTTTCAAGGTCACATGATTACAGTTCATTTAGGCTAGGGTGTTTTCCTTAAGGTTGAGAAAAAAAAGTCCTTTCTTCCTTCCGATACATAAGGAAAACTTTTGCTTAAGTGCAATCTTTTTAGCCCTGACCATCAGGAAAAGTTTGAGAGTAGCTGTAAGAAGAGAGCTTGTATTACTGTTATCATATGATTTTTACTATTGTGGGAAAAGGTCAGAATGCTAATGATAATCAAACTAGTTGTGCACTAGAGTATGGTGTCAGGAGTAGGATATACAAGAGTCCCTTATGTGAGGTACACATTCCTGTTTCTAGTCTTTAGTATTGGATAATTAAGCCTTCCCACAAAGTGTGACATATGTTAAGCCAATGAAACATGGGAAACCTTGTCAAACATAGGATGATAGAATCACAGACTTAGAATTAGAAAGAACCCAGATGTCACTCAGTCCATCTCAGTGAGGAAACTGAGATTCAGAAACGTGGTATTTGCCCAAAGTCACATAAATAGCAGAAAGGAGAAGCAGGATCTGAACCTAGGCAGTGATACTGAATCCTATGATTTTTCCCTGCTATGTGCTCCCTGGAATTCAAGGCCCTCCATGATCTATATTCAGCTTGCATTCCCAATCATCTCTTTCACTATGGCCTTAAAAGTGACATATTTCATTAATCAATCAACAGACATCTATTATGCTTCATTATGTGCCAGAAACTGTGCTAAACATTGAAGTCACAAAGAAAGTTATATAAAGAAACAACAACAATAACACATTCTTGATCCTCAAGTAGCTAACTTTCCAATGGGTTGCAATGAAGTTGAATTATTTGTCATTTCCCAAAACATTCTTCACCATCCCCTTCCTTGCTCATGTTGCTTAGTTTTCCTTGATACTTCCTCTCTTACCAATGTCTCACTTCCTCTGATGAATGAAATCCCATTTTATTTAAATTCATTAGAGTTTATTTGAACCATATTATGAAATAGAAGACAATGGAGGAAGGAAAGGAAACCAGGTAAAAGGGAAGGAAGGGCATTACTGGTGCTTGCTATGTGCCAGGCATTGTGCTAAGTGATGGGGATACAAATACAAGGAAGAAAAGTTGTTTCTGTCCTCACATAGCTTATATTCTAATAAGAGAATAAAACACATGAGGGAGTTGCAAGGATGGTAAGTAGAGTCAATTGACAGTTAATTGATATGTTCTTTCCATGAATGATAATGTTGATTTGATTATTGTTTTAGGAGGTAGAAGTAGAAAGGGGATGGGATGAGGCACATAAATGACCTGAGAGAAGGCATAAAAATGGCTGGAGAAATACTGGGTGGTGTGTTGTTTTTCAGGCTAGTTATGGTGAGCTCTTACCAATCAGTAGCAAAAACCAATAGATTCAGAAAAAATCTTTTTTAAACATAATATAATAACCATTTGTTTTTATTTAAAACATAGATACAAATGTATCTTTCCTAAATATGAAATATGGTATCTATTTAAAAGTAATAGTTAGCACCTGTAATGGAGAAATTCTAGAGGCTTTTTCAATAATAACAGGGATAAAGTAAGTATCATTATTATTCTTATTTGATTTAGACCAAAAAGTTGTTGGAATACATATAGGCAAAGGAGAAACACACTTTAATTTTCATAGCTGATAAGACAGTCTAGTTAAAGAACCTCAGAGAGTCAACCAAAATTCAGTTGAAATAACTCCAGCAAATATGATGAATATGATGTAAAATAAACCCATCAGCCTTTCCAAATGATAAAAGATAAATCTTCAGTCTTTCCAAAAATTACCAACAAAACCTATCAGGAAAAAATAATGATAAATTCCATTCCAAGTAACTTCAAAATGTATAAAATCTTAGAGAGTTCTTTTGTCTAGACACAGAGAGGAATTATATGACTACAACTTGAAATACTCTTCACTAATGAAGATGGATCTCAACTAGAGAGATATTAATTGTACATAGTTGTGCCGCTCCAATATAATAAAATGACATTACTGTATCATTTAATTTGTTTTTACATTGCCACACCAATCAAACAATCAAAGGGTTATTTTGAAGAGGTAGAAAAAACAATTTTAAAATTTGTGTGAAACAACAAAATATAAAGAATCTTGGAGGAAATAATAAAAAATGGGGATATAAGGGGACCTAACAGTACCAAGTCTCAAAATTATATCCTTCTGTAAAGGAGCAATCATCAAAACTATTTGATACTGGTTAAAAAATGAGAGAAAATATCAATTAGATAAGGTAGAAGCACAAGATCCAATAGTAAAGGAAAATGATATAAAGTTTTTTGAAAGCAAAGGTCTCAAATATTGGGGTAAGAACTCACAAAATCTTCTGGGAAAACAGAAAAAAAATCAGTCTTACATGTATTATTCAGATTAACATTTTACACATATACCACAAAAAGCTTCAGACAGATATATACCTTGATGTAAAAGATCACATCCTAAACAAGTAAGAGAAAAGAGATAACTTTCATAGCTATGGAGAGGAGAAGAGTTCTTGATTGATTATGTTTACAAAAATAGAAATGCTTTTGTATAAACAAAATCAACATTGTTGAGATAAGAAGGGAAATGGGTTAACTATGCAAAAATCTTTGCAGCAAGTTTCTCACTGTATAAGAATAAACAACAAAATTTCATTAATAACAAAGGAACCATAGGGGAAAAAAACTAATATCAATATTAAGTTTATGTGTTCCAAGTATAATCTCACTTAAATTCATAAAGAAAAATTAAATCACAAGAAAGCATAGATGGTGACCCAACGGTTGTGGGATCCGTTAATGTTCCTTTCTCATATTTGGAGAAATATGTCAGAAAGATAAATAAAAGGGAAAATATAGTATTGGAAAGATTGCTGCAGTAATTAGAGCCAAAAGTTTTATGGTATCTTTTATGGTATCTTCTTAATAGGATTATCAAAGAACACTGCATGGGCATTACCTCCCTTTAAGCGAGTACCTGAAAAGGCCTCTTAGCCTAAAAAGACCAAGGTCTCCATTGCATCCTGGGCTGTCTCCAGTCATCCTGATGAATATCTGGTCACTGGACTCAAATGGCTCAGGAGGAGAAAGTGAGGCTGGTGACCTTGAACAGCCCTCCCTCACTCAAAATAAAGTCAAGTGCAAGTCATGTCATTGTTTCTTTGATGACATGGTTTTCTTCAAAAACAAGGGATGAACACGACATATTTTGTAGCTCCACATGGAACTTTTATAAAATCTGACCATATGTTAGGACACATAGATATTGTAAATAAACATAAAAAGGTAGACTACAAAGACATTTTTTATAAACTATACTGCAATAAAAATAATATTCAGAGAACACAAAAAGACACAGACCCATATAGACTCTTCATAATGACATTCTACACAATGAGCAGGCCAAAAATAAATCATAGAAACAATTAATAATTATATGAAAGACAATGATAATGAAACAACATGCCAGCAGATAAAACAATCCTGAAGGGAAAAAATATAGTCCTAAAAACACACATCAACAAAATAGAAAAGTAAAGTATGAAAAAAAAACTGAGTACATATTTAAAATAGGATGCTAACAAATACTTAAAAACAATAATAAGTACAAAATATAAGTATTAAAAGTAAGAGAAATTAAAAACCAAAATGGCAATAGAGATAGTAAACAACTAAAACTAAAAGTTGGTTCTTTAAAGCCTAAGAAAATTGACAAAGCTTTAGATAATCTGATTAAAAATGAGGGCAGTAAATCAAATCAATAAACTAGCAAAAGAGTAAAGCAAAATCATAACAAAGCCAGGAGAGAAAAAAAAGAATTTTCAGAATCTAAAATCCACAATTATTTGTTAAAAAAAACAGAGA
The DNA here is from genome assembly GCF_028372415.1 of Notamacropus eugenii. Classification (NCBI taxonomy): domain Eukaryota; kingdom Metazoa; phylum Chordata; class Mammalia; order Diprotodontia; family Macropodidae; genus Notamacropus; species Notamacropus eugenii. The sequence goes on along the minus strand of NC_092873.1, from coordinate 230,512,218 downwards.
ACATAATATGAATAGACAACTGACTTAATAAATATCACAACTAACAGAGGAACAAACAGAGATCTCAAATAATACAATCTTACAAAAAGAATTAGAACTGGCTTTTAAGGAACTACTAAAGGGAGAGGAAACTCCTGGTTCTAATAGATTTACAGGAGAATTCTATCAAATATCTAAAGAATAATTTACACAAGTACTCCATATTTTTCCCTCAAAAACTGAGAAAGTTTCCTAGTTCCCTTTTTGAGATAAATAGTTCTAAAAACAAAACCAGGAAAAGATAAAGCAAAGGAACACTATAGCCTAATATCATTAATAAATATCATTTCAAAAACGAAAAGTAAAATACTACCAAATAGATTACAGCAATTTATTGAAGAACCCATTTATCATAACTAAGTTAGTTTTATACCAGGAAAGCAAGTGAAGATTAACATTAAGACAACAGTGAAAATAATCATATTAAAAGTCTTTGACAAGGTGCATTTATTTATGCAAAAAACCACAACAAACTCTCTGCAAAGTACACAGAGGAACTTTTAAAAAATATATTTATTTATTTACTTTTAGTTTTCAACATTCACTTTTACAGGATTTTGAGTTCTAAATTTTTCTCACCTTCATCCCCTCTTCTCTCCCAGAGATGGCATGCAATTTGATAAGGGATATACGTTACACAGTACATTTCACCTTATCCATGCAAGTCTTTCCATGTTTTTCTGAGAGCATCCTGCTCATCATTTTTTATAGTACAATAGTATTCCATTATAAGCACATACCACAATTTGCTCAGCCATCCCTCAATTAATGGGCTTCCCTTCAATTTCTAATTCTTTGTCCCCCAAAAAGAACTGCTATAAATATTTTTGTATGCATTGATCCTTTTCCTTTCTGTTTTTTTTTTTTTAATCTCTTTTGGGATACAGACCTAGTAGTAGTATTGCTGGGAAAAAAGGTATGCAAGGTTTTATAGCCCTTTGGGCATAGTTCCAAATTGCTTATAGAGGGACTATTAAAAGAAACATCTTTAAAAGTATCTAAAAACTAGAAGAAATGGAGATTATAGTATTATATGCAATGGAGATACTCTAGAATAGATTCCAATAAATACAAGAGTAAAGCAAGGAAGCCCACTTTCCCTGATATTATTTGATATACTTCTAGAAATATGATTAAGATAAGAGACAGAAATAAAAGATTTAAAGATAGGCAAAGAGAAGATAGGGCAGGTGGTGCACAGTGGATAGACTGCCAAGTCTGCAGTCAGGTAGACTTATCTTTCTGAGTTCCAATCTGGCCACAGACACTTACTAGTTGTGTGATCCTGGGCAAGTCATTTAATCCTGTTTGCCTCAGTTACCTCATCTGTAAAATGAGCAGTAGAAGGAAATGGCAAGCTGCACCAGTATCTGCTTAGAAAACATCAAATAAGGTCACAAAGAGTTAGAGTACTACTGAACAACAGCAACAACAAAAGAGAAGATAAAACTAGCCTTCTTTTCTAATGTGATGATGACTTGGAAAGTCTCAAAGAATCAACAAAGTTATTGATTGAGACCATTAATAGCTTTGTCCAGGTTGTAGCCTACAAAATAAACCCAGAAAAAGCAACAACATTTTTGTATAATAATAACAAAACTCCAAGAGGTGAAATAGAGAAATAACTAAAAGTTGCATGAAATATTTTGGAATAAATCAATGAAGCAAGACAAGAGAAAGGAACATTGAATATAATAGAACTTAATATCCCAGGATTCTATGAACCTAAAAGCATTTATTACTTAGGAAAGAACTCTTTATGTGATTTTTAAAAACTGAAAAACTGGAAAGAAGCCTAACAGAAAGTAGACTTAGTAATCTATGCCATATGTTATATTAAATTAACAATGTACATATTGCCTTGCTAGAATCATATCACAAAAAATAATAGAAGAGAAGCAGATCATGTATCTGTCAGAACTATGGGTGGAAAATACATTCTTAATCTATCCAGGAATAGAGGCAATAATGGTAGATAAAATTGATGGTTATGAGTATATAAAATTGAAAAACTTCTGCACAAAAAAATTGATGCATCTATAATAAGAAGGGAAGTAGTAGAATGAGAAATTTTTAAAAAACAAAATTCTTAGAAAGCTTTTGATGTCTAATTTATAAAGACAACTAACAACTAATTTGTCCCAAGAGATAAGTGATTAAAGGTAATAAATAAATACTCTCAGAACAATTGGAGACTATTAAAAACCATAGGGATAAATGCACCAAATTTCTAATAACAAGAGAAATGAAAACCAAAACAACAAACAAAAAAACGAACCACCCAAAATACCTGCAGTTTCATCTCCCACTAAAAAAACTGGTAAAGAAGACAAAAGGTAGGAAGAGTAAATTTTGGAGAAATTAAGAGATGAGAGGCAAATTAGTGTATTGTGGGAATCATGGTTTAGTAAAAGAAAACACTTTAGGAGGAACTATGCCAATAAAGTGATTAAAGTATCTATTTTTAAAATTATTTTTCCATTCCATGTGTTTATACTCCAAGGATGCTATTGATAAGATGATTGCTGTTGCTCCAAAAATTTTTTCACAGTCCCTATGTATACCAAAATATTTATAGCAACACTTTGTGTTGTATCAAGGAACTGGAAAAAAATTGCCCATTCATTGGTGAATGGCTGAACAAGTTATGATATATGAATATAATGGGGTATTACCATGATGTAAGAAATGAAGGACATGACAATGAATACAGGGAAGCATGGAAAGACTTAAATGAATTGATGCAGAGTAAAATAAGTAGTACCAAGGAAACAATATACTCAATGACTATAAAAATAGGAACAGAAAGAAAGAAATCCATAAAAATTGAAAATGAATTTTGCATAATTACAAAGAAATATGACCCCCAAAAAGATATATAAGAAAATACCTCTGCTCCTCCTTTGCAGAAATGAGAGAACCATAGGTGTGCAACTTAGCATATATTTTCAATTTTTTTCAATGTATTGATTGGTTTTGTTATTTTATTTTCCTTTTCTTTTTTAAAAAAACTATTTTTGATATATGGGAAGAGGGAGAGGTAAAGATACAGAGAAAAATGCAAGCAATGCAAACGACAAAAGATAAACAGCAACATTTATTTTTAAAGAAGAAAATGAATGTTATTACAAAGAACATGGCTGGCCCCGAAAAAGAGATATGAGAAGAAATCTCTTCCTACTCCTCTGCAAAGGTGGGAAGTCCACAGATGTGGAGTACCATGCACATTTTCAGACTTAAAATTTCCATATTAGTCACATTGTGAGAGAAGATGCAGATACAAAGAAAAATACATGAAAAAATAAAGAAAAATTGTTTGCTAACATAGTATTATTAAATAGTATTCAAACTCCATCAGTTCTTTACCTGGAGGTGGATAGTAGTTTTTATCATGAGTGCTTTGGAATTGTTTTAGGTCTTTGTATTGCTGAGAATAGCTAAGTCATTCATTTGTGATCATCTTGCAATGTTGCCGTTAATGTTTTCCTAGTTTTGCTTAATTCCTTTTGCATCAGTTTTTTAAAAAAAAAGTATTATTATTTTTCACTATTTATTTATTTTAAGTTTTCAGCATTCATTTCCACAAAATTTTGAGTTCCAAATTTTCTGCTCATCTCTCCCCTCCCCCACCCCAAAACACAGTGAATTCTGATTACCCCTTCCATCAATCTGCCCTCCCTTCTAACACCTCTGCCTTCCGTTCTAACACCTCTGCCTTCCCTTATTCCCATCTTCTCTTTTGTCCTATAGGGCAAGATAAATTTTGATACCCTATTACCTATATTTTATTTCCCAGTTGTATGCAAAAACAATTCTCAATATTTACTCCTAAAACTTTGAGTTCCAACTTCTTTTCCTTCCTCCCTTCCCACCCATCCCCACTGAGAAGGCAAACAATTCAATATAGGCTATATGTGTGTGTTTTGCAAATGACTTTCATAATAGTCATGTTGTATAAGACTAATTATATTTCCCTCAATCCTATCCTGCCCCCCCATTTCTTCTATTCTCTCTTTCAACCTTGTCCCTTCCCGAGTGTTTATTTCTAATTGCTCCATCCTCCCATTTGCCCTCCCTTCTATCATCCTCCCCACACTGCTTATCCCCTTCTTCCCTACTTTCCTGTAGTGTAAGAAAGGTTTTCGTACCAAACTGAGTGTGCATGTTATTCCTTCCTTGAGCCAAATGTAATGAGAGTAAGCTTCGTTTTTTCCCTCTCACCTCCCCCCTTTTCCCCTCCATTGAAAAAGCTTTTTCTTGCCTCTTTTATGAGAGATAATTTGCCCCATTCCATTTTTCCCTTTCTCCCCCAAATATATTCCTCTCTCATCCCTTAATTTTATTTTTTAGATATGATCCCTGCCTATTCAACTCACCCTGTGCTCTGTGTGTGTGTGTGTCTGTGTGTATGTGTATGTGTATAATCCCTCCAACTATCCAAATACTGAGAAAAGTCTCAAGAGTTACAAATATTGTCTTTCCATGTAGGAATGCAACCAGTTCAATTTTAGTAAATCCCTTATGATTTTTCTTTCCTGTTTACCTTTTCATGCTTCTCTTGATTCTTGAGTTTGAAAATCAGATTTTCTATTCAGCTCTGATCTTTTCATCAAGAATGCTTGAAAGTCCTCTATTTCATTGAAAGACCAATTTTTCCCCTGAAGTATTATACTCACTTTTGCTGGGAGGTGATTCTTGGTTCTAATCCTAGTTCCTTTGACTTCTGGAATATCATATTCCACACCCCTTGATCCCTTAATGTAGAAGATGCTAGATCTTGGGTTATCCTGATTGTATTTCCACAGTACTTGAATTGCTTCTTTCTAGCTGCTTGCAATATTTTCTCCTTGACCCAGGAACTCTAGAATTTGGCTACAGTGTTCCTAGGAGTTTCTCTTTTTGGATCTCTTTCAGGAGGTGATCAGCGGATTCTTTCAACATTTATTTTGCCCTCTGGTTCTAGAATCTCAGGGCAGTTTTCCTTGATAATTTCATGAAAGATGATATCTAAGCTCTTTTTTTGATCATGTCTTTCAGGTAGTCCCATAATTTTTAAATTGTCTCTCCTGGATCTGTTTTCCAGGTCAGTTGTTTTTCCAACAAGATATTTCACATTTTCTTCCATTTTTTCATTCTTTTGGTTTTGTTTTGTAATTTCTTGGTTTCTTATAAAGCCATTAGCTTCCATCTGTTCCATTCTAATTTTTAGAGAACTATTTTCTTCAGTGAGCTTTTGAGCCTCCTTTTCTATTTGTTTGATTCTGCTTTTTAAAGCATTCTTCTCCTCATTGGCTTTTTTGAACCTCTTTTGCCAATTGAGAGCCTATTTTTAAAGGTGTTATTTTCTTCAGCATTTTTTTGGGTGTCCTTTAGCAAGTTGTTGACTCACTTTTCATGATTTTCTTGCATCATTCTCATTTCTCTTCCCAGTTTTTCCTCCACCTCTCTTACTTGATTTTCAAAATCCTTTTTGAACTCTTACATGGCCTGAGATCCTTGCATATTTATTTTGGATCTTTGAGAAACAAAAGCCTTGACTTATATATCTTTCCCTGATAGTAAGCATTGTTCTTCTATGTTCAAAAGGATGAGAGAAAATACCTGTTCACCAAGAAAGTAACCTTCCAAAGTCCTATTTTTTCCCTTTTTTGGGCATTTTCCCAACCAGTTACTTGACATTTGGGTCCTTTGTCAAGAGTAGAGTATATTCTGGGGACCTGTAAGATCTGAGTTCCTCCAAGGTGGCACAATCAAGCCTGTACACTGGTTTGGGAGCAACCAGAAACTTTTCTTCTCAGTATATGTGAGTAATAGAATTCCCTCTCCACAACTGCCTCCAGTTCTGCCAGGCCAGCACTCAAGGCTAAGATTCAGATCAGCTGCTCAATTTCCCCAGGGGCCTTAAGCTGAAGGCTCCAACAATGGATGCTGGCTGCTACCTGCCATAGCCACTGCAGCTTCCACTGCCTGCTGCTACTGCTGCTGCTGCCGTCTGGGGCTGGAGTAAGAGGGAGACCCTGTTCCCTTCTTTCTCACCTGAAAAAGCCTTCTCACTGACCTTTAAAGTTGCCTTTGGTGTCCATGGGTTGAGAGATCTGAGAACCACTGCTGCTGCTGAGGATTCTGCTCCCAATGCCTGTTCCAGTCCTGCTTCTCCTGGTGCTGTGTTGCCAAGGCTAGGCTGTGCTCTGCTCCATGTCCAGTGTGACAGATTTTCCATTGACCTTCCAGGTCACCCTGGGCTGAAAATCTCCTTCACTCCATCATTCTGTGGCTTTTGCTGCTATAAAATTTGTTGAGAGTCATTCTTTACAGGTATTTTATGGGCTATGGGGGAAGAGCTAAAGTATATGTGTCTTTCTACTCTGCCATCTTGGCTCTGCCCTCTGTATCAGCTTTTGTAAGTCTTTCTAGGTTTTCCTGAATTCTTTTCTTATAGCACAATAGTATTCCACTACAATTGTGTACCACAAGTTGTTCAGCCATTATCCAATTCTTCAGTTTCCAATTCTTTACAAATAAGTCCTCCCTCACCCTTTAAAAAACTCCATTTGGGATATACACTATTGCTGGCTCAAAGGATATGTAGTTTTGTAGTTCTTTGGGCGTAGTTCCAAATTGGTCTCCAGAGTGGTTGGATTAGTTCACAACTCCATCATTAGTATCCTAGTTTTTCCATATCCCCTCCAACATTTAGCATTTTCCTTTCCTATCATATTAGCTGATCTGATAGGTGTGCAGTGGCACCTCAGAATTGTTTTAATATGCATTTCTAGAATCAATAGTCAATTAGAGCATTTTTTCACATGACTATAGATAGCTTTGATTTCTTCATTTGAAAACTTCCTATTCATATCCTTTGACTATCATATAATTGGTTTTCCTCTCATCCTTTTTTCATCTAATAGAGATAAATGTTGCCTTATACTTGTGTTAAAAATCAAATTTACTAATAAATGTTTGGTGGGATACGACTAGACAGCAATTTGTTTTCTAAAAAAATCTGAATGTTTTATTGGACTTCAAGTTCAATATGAGTCACTGTAATGAAAAAGAAGACTCCAAAGCTAATTTTTCTTGGGATGAATTAAGATAGGCAAAGTATTCAGGATTAGAAGAGTGACAATACATGGTCAGACATAATTAGTCCTAACACATTTCAGGACATTGGCATACTAAAGTTTGTCCAGGAGAGGTTGACCAGAATAGTGAGAGGATGAGAAGATGTGTCATCTAAATAACATTTGTAGAAACTATGTTTATAGCCTGGAGAAATCAAGAGTTAAGGAAGACAGAGGGAAATGATTAAATATTTGAAGGGCTATCATACAAAGGAGAGTTTGTTTATTTTTCTTTGATTTAATGGGTAAAGCAAAAAGAATAATAAGTAGAAATTGCAGAGAGGAAAATTTAAGCTTCATGTAAGGAAAAAGTAATATCCTAACAATTAGAGCTGTCCAAAAGTGGCAAAGGTTGCCTTGGAAGGAAGTGTGTGTCCTATCATTAGAGGTCTTCAAACAAAGGCTGTTGGGTAAATTATAGAGAGAATTCTTGCTCAGGTATAAGTTGGACCTACTCTACCATAAAGACTGAAAGATAAAAGAAAAGCAGGCAATAATTGTGTACTTCTATCTTTGTAGAAAGATTTTCCTAGTCTGGGAAGAATATAATACTCAGTAGATACTCAATAAATATCCAGAAGAACATAAAATTTTTGAGGGCAAAGATTGCTTTTAATTTTTTTATCCATGGTGCCTTATGCTTGATAGACAAATGCTTGTTTTTTAATTGAATTGACTTGTTGCACAAATGTTCAGAGCTAAGATTATATCTTTGAGGGTCTTTCCAAACTGAGTGAATTATCTTTTCTCTTTTTTTCTTCAAAATTTCAGCAGTTTCTAATCTCCTCAATGTGTGTATTACATGATGGGGTATACTGACACATGTCTATAATCCTTGTTAGTGGGGAAGCCTGAAGATGGTGGACTGCTTGAGCTCAGGAGTTCTGAGTTTCAGTAAGGCTAAGGTTGATTAGATTTCTTCATTAAGTTTGGTATTAGTATGGTGAACCTTCTGGAGTGAAGGGTCACCAGGCTGCCTAGGCAAACTAGTACAAGTCAGAAAAAAAAAAAAAACAGAACAGGTTACAGCTTACATACAGATCAGCATTGAGATTTGACTATGAGTAGTACGCACTTGCAGCCTGAACAAGATAGATTAAATCTGGGAGGGAGGGGGATAAATGTGTATTATCCCTATACTCCATTTTGCAATCAATACATGCCTTCAAGTCCTATGTGATTCTTGTTTTTCATTAAATCCTGATATCCAAGATCTCTGATATCATCTAATCCAACATGTACCTGAACAAAAATTCCCTTACAACCTACGCAACAACTAAGTCATCCAGTCTTTGCTTATAAATCTTTAGTGGATAATAAAATGGCCTTGTTTTCTGTAGCAATAAAATGACCAAGTGCAATGACTTGATTTAATAAAATCATCCTTCAAAAGCTGCTGCTATGAGTATTTTTAACCATAAAATGCCCTACTTTGATGCATTCCTCCCTTTTTTGCTGTTGTTGTATATTGCATTGGGTCTGATGAGTATTCCAACATTCCAGAGTGTACTAAGTTCACAAATCAGTGTAAACATATTGATGTAAAATGCATGTTTTCCTTGGAAAGAGAAAAAATTCAAATAAAATGAAAGTACTGCTAAAAAAAAAAATCTTTAGTGGGCAGGACCCCACTTCCTCCTGAGTCAGGCCATTGCACTTCTGAAAAGCTCTGATTGTTAGAAAAGTTTTCTTCATATCAAGACCAAATCTATCTCTTTGAAATTTCTACCTATTATTCATAGCTCTGACATCTGGTTTCAAGTAAAAGAAGCCTAATCTTTCTTCCACATGACAACCATTCTAATATGTGAAGACAACTGTCATGCTTTTTCCAAGTCTTTTCTACATGCTAAACTCTAGTTTCTTCAAGTGATCCTCACAATATAATCCTATGCATGCCCACTAAATATTCTTCAGCTTTACACATATTCTTCTTCAAATAAGGTGCCCATAAATGAATGCTATGCTTCAGATATGCTTTTTTATCTCATGACTATTTTCTCATTACTTCTCTCGTAATCCAGTTTTTTGACTCCCATATCACATTATTAATCTATAAAAATTTAGAGTCCACTAAAAACTTCTCAACTTTCTTTGAATAACTGCCATCTACATTGACTCCAACATATGCTTGTGAATTTTATATTATATATCCAAATATAAGACTTTAACATTTATCTCTATTGTTTTATTTTAATGAATTTGATTTGGTATTCTAGTCCCCAGCTCAGCAAACAATAGCCCAAGGGTCAAATCCAGTCTACTGCCCTTTTTGGTAACAGGGATATTGCCTGTGGGTTTAAAATGGTTTTTACAATTTAAAATAAAGTTTTATTGTTTTGGTCCAAGGACCATAGTTTGCCATTCCCTGTTCCAGCTTATCAAGGCATTTTTGCAACTCAGTTATCCATTTCAACATGGAAAGGAATGGAAATTATCTCTCTAAATTTTGTGTTACCTGCAAATTTTATAAGCATACTATATGTGCCTTTATCTGAATCCTTGATAATAATATTTAACAATTCGAGACCAGGGAGATCCTTGAGATACTGCACTGGAAATTTCCTTCCAGTTACTTACTTTTGGAGTCTAGTGATTCAGCTAGTTAAAAGTCTACTTGGCTATACCTATTATTTAAACCATATTTCTCCATCTTAATCACAAAAACAGATTTACTTTACGTGCAGGGAGATTAGTTCCTCTTTTGGCTCTTCAAATATTTCATGGATACTGTTGTAGAAAGGAAAGCAGATCTTTGCTACGTGAAACAGTTACTGGGTATGTTATTGTATTTTATCTTTGGCCTCCTTGTTTTTGTGACCATTTTGCATTGCTTAGATTTATCTAGGGAATGGTTATAAACCATTAGTGTTTTTGTTTTTATTCTTGCTCAGTTTTTCAGAAAGAGATTGAGAGATTTCATAAGGGACTGATGGTTGGTCTCAGAGTCAGGATATTTTGGATTCAAATTCCATGTCTCTGATACATTGTGACCCTGAAGAACTCACTTAGCCTTCAGTGTCCCAGGCAATCCTTGAAGCCTACGAATTGTAGAGGATGTCTCAGTTTGACTTGGTAGAAGGAGTTTTTTCAAAGGGATCTGTCTTCATCAAAGAAACCAAAGGTTGTGTCCAAAAAGAAGAAAATACATGATCAATTCTCTGATAATTGGAGTTTTCTTATATCTAGCATCAACTAGTTCTTTCCTTGAAGAAAATACTTGTTATACCAATATGAAACTTTTGAGTAATCTATGTCCTATTTCTCTTCTCAATCCCAAGTAATGCTTTCCAATAAAATTTTCAGTCATTCCTTGTGTTTTTTTAGCATTGGGGTCCCTGAATATCAATATAAATACTATTTTAATCTGGACATCCTTGTCAAGTTTTCAATGGAATTTCTCTATATTATTTCATGCAAAAAATATGAGCACATAAACTCAAACTGTGGGTGTTAACAACATGAACATTATATGGGAGATGGAAAAACTGTCTTACGTGGGAGAAAAATTTCTTGTTTCCTTTAAGCATACAATGAAACCAACTCTTAGCAATTCCTTCATCTTTCTCTCTAAGTAAAATGTGTGAGCCTTCCTTCCATTTAACTGTAACCTGTTTATGTCTTTTGGTTTCATTTGCAGCCATAATGTCAATATGTGAATATGTTTCATTTCCTCCAGTGGGGAGGAAATTTGCAGTTAGATAAAGATATCATATTAATATTAACTAAAAATAAATTATTGTTCACTGATTACCAAAAACTTGTGTGACTCTAACTGCCTTCTATTATCTGTTCTGCTAGTCCACCATCACTGTGAAAGTAGAAAGGGACAATAAGAGTGAAAGCTATTTTCTAATTTTATTTTGTTTATTTTACTGCTCAGCATAGGCCAAGAATTCAATTAATCACCTCCTGGGCAACTTACTGGTGATGATTTTTTCTGTAGTTGGCCAATCTTTTTCTCAGACAGTAAAGATGGTCAGTTACTAGTACTGTACTTGGAGTCTTTCTCTCTTGGTAGATACCTGCCAAGAATCTGACTCCCTTATCCTACCATCAAGAAATTGAGAGAAAAAAAAAACACAACAGTGATAGCATTCCCAAATCACCAAACTATTCTGGAACTATAAGTCTAATGTCATAGGTTTTATTCATTTGGAACAACTTTTGAGAACCTAAGGCTATCTCCATGCCATAATGATTTATTGTACATGTCTGTCTTTCTCTATCCCTCCTGTATTCTTTCCCTCCCTCTCTCCCTTTTTTCCTTCTTTCCTTCCTTCCTTCCTTCTTTTTCTTTTCTCCCTTCTTTCTTTTCTCTCCCTCTTTTCTTTCTTAACTTTTCTTATTGAATAATTATTTTTAAATTAATTTACATCGTACCTGTCCCTTACATTATATTATATAGTTGAATGAGAGACCCCTTAAGGTAGTCTATGTATGTATACATTTTATAGACAGATCTTGTAGATGGACAATGAAATGGGCTCAGAATTGAAAATCAGGAGATAATCAGGCAAAGTTGTGCATCACTCTCAATGATCCCAATCTTTCTTCTGGAGCAAAAGTTCATCTCTTCAACAACGATATTCTTCCCATGATGCCATATAGCTAGAACATTATGATATTTGAAAGTCAAAATTGTAGGTAACCCAAAGCATGATGGAAGGATGAATGGTTGGTGTAAGGAAACTGTAGCATGTTACCAACAGTAGCTTATGTGAAAAAAATTATATAGATGTCAAGTTCAAGAAGGTGGGATATATAGCAAGAGTGAAAGATAATAGTTGGATAGCCCAGGTGTTGCAATAGCATTCACACAATGTAGAAATTACCAGAGGAAGGGATCATATGCATGTGGTTGACCTCCTATAGTATATTTATGGAAAAATATGGGGATAAACAGCACAGAATTAGAAAGTTAGAAAGGTCATTATATATACCACTGGAGGAAGGAGTAGCCATAGTGAGATCAAATATCCATGCTTTGTTTCAGTCAAGCTGGATTACTAATTCCTTAAACTTAACATGTTGGAGGATTGAATGAGAGAACATCTATAGAGAACATTACAAAAATCTGCAGCATTATATAAATATAAATTATCATCCTTATCATTATTATAGCATCTGTATATAGTCACACAGTCCATCCCTGATGTCTGTAAATTACTTTCTTCTCATTTCATCCTTTCAAAATATTGATTTTTTTTTTCAAGGCTTAGCTCAGCATGATGTCATAGATATAAGAATGGATTTGGAGTCAGGATGACTCAGGTTCTAATATCACCTCAGATACTTATTAGCTGTGTGATCCTGGGCAAATCACCGAACGTTTCTGAACCTGTTTTTTCATCTGTCAAATAGGGTATTAGTAGTATCTATCTTATAAAGTTACAGTGAAAAATGAAGCATGCAATGTTTGCCTTGAAAACCCTAAAGGGTTATGCAAATGTTAGTGATTATTTTTACTGTATGCTCCACCAATGAATCAATTCAATTCAATAAGCATTTATTAAGCCTTTACCATGGGCCAGGCAGGCACCATTATTATCATCTCCTCATAGCATTCTCCGATCCCACTTAGTTAAAATTGTTAACCTCTCCAAAAAATTTTTCCTACAGAACTTATCTTGCTCCATCACTCCCTATCTTATATTATTCACATGTATACTTGTCTTTTCTAGAGACTATAAGCTTTTTGAGGCTGGGGGCTATTTTGTTTTGTGTTTTCTTCTAGCACTTTGCAAACTGAAAGCCTTTAATCAACATTGTTGAAGTGAATTATTGAAATATATTTCCTTTCATGTAATGCCTTCCAGTAGGTAGCCATTTCTAATATGTCCAATAGTTCTGGAAAAAAATAAACTAAAATCAAATGAGAACTCAATGTATCATTTCACTAGTGAACATTTCACCATACTGTGGGGTCAGCATTCTTTTTTCCCCATCCTCAAGTCAAACAATTCTTCCATATTTGGAAGATTGTCTACAATGCACATAAGCCCAGTTTCCAAGGCATGCTAGCTTGACACTTGGTAAGATAACTGCATACATGCAACTGGTTCAGTCACATGTGTTAGAGACTCCAAGCCTCTTGTCATTACCCAGAAAAGGAACCAATCAGTGACTAAGCCCTTCAAAACTCCTGGGAGACATCAATAAAAAAAGACATGCCACATATAAAATTATAATTATATAGCTCCCAGTAGTGTCATTCTGAAAGACAATACAGCCATTTAACATTTTGGAAGGCCTTGCCCAGACAGCATTCTTTGGAACATCCTGTGCTTGCCTGCCCTCAGTCTCTAAGGTCTTCCAACTTAAAAAAAAAATTCTATAGCTGTGATTCTGTGGACTTGTTGGAGTGGGAGCCAAATCCTCTTATTGTTTATAATGAATCTTCTCAGTAACCCAGACTGTTGATGTCAAAAGCTTAACCAAATAAACATTAGCCAAACAAAGCATCCAGAGGTTATTCCCCACCATTTGCTTCCCCCAGCACCATCTTTTTTTTAAAGTAATGTAAAAGAAAAGAATAGAAATCACTGTCATGGGCTCAAAAGGGACAGAAATAAACGTTTTGGCTGAGAATAAACAGGATATAGTGGAAACAGCTCTGGTGGAGGAGTCAGAAGAAGTAGGCTTGAGAGAATTCGCCACTTAATAAGCATTTATTAAACACCAACTACACGCCAAGTTGGGGCAACTAGGTGGTACAGTGGATAGAGTGTTGGGATTGGAATCAAGAAGATATCTTCTTGAGTTCAAAGTTGACTTCAGACACTCACTAGCTGTGTGACCTCTTAACTCTGTTTGCCTCACTTTTCTTATCTGTAAAATGAACTGGAGAAGGAAAATGCAAACCATTCCAGTATATGCCAAAAAACCAAACAAGCCCAAATGGGTTCATGGTCACATACAACTGAAAATGACTGAACAACTGAAAAATGTGCTAAGCACTGTGCTAGGTGCTGGAAATAATGACAAAGATAAAACAGTTCAGGCCTTCAAAGAGCATACTTAGTCGGGGAGGATAACAGGTATATATATATATATATATGTATGTATGTGTGTGTGTGTGTATTACAAAGTGATGAGGGTAGGGCATAGAGAGAGGCACTAACAGAGGCAGAATCAAGAAAGCCTTGCAGAAGGGGATCCTTAAGCAGAGTCTTAAAGAAAACTAGGTATTCTAAGAAGTATAGGTGAGGGAGGCAGTATATTCCAGGCACAGAGGACTGTCAAGGCAAAGCATGGAGATAGGAAATGAAGTTTCCTGTATAAGAAACAAAATCCTATTTGACTAGATTTTGGAAAACATGAAAGGAGATGATACGTAATAAAATTACAAAGGTACAACCTCTCCCAGTTATTAGCTATATAATTTCAGTTGTCTAGGCCTCAGTTTCCTCAGCTGTAAAATAAAGAGGTTGAACAATCTGACCTCAAAATTCTTTATAATTCTATGGTTTAGTGTGCTCTTCTTTTTCGTTTGTATATTTCTCTTGGGGACCATGTGCTTATTTATACAGGTTGCAATAAATAGTGTAAGCCTCTAATACAATCAGACTTTGAAGCAGACCTGTTTATAAGCAGTAATAAAAATGGAGAAAGTATTGACATGAGAGTCTGAGGACCTGGAGTGATCTTATACCCTGAAGATGTATTATAAAAGATTATACTGAGTACTTTATTCATGGACCTATAGATGGTATTTAAAAAAATACTGGAACCATTCTTTCGTTATTATGGAGAACTCTCTCTGAATGAGGAAAGTTAATGGTGATTGGCATCTTCTGTGAAAGTTATAGTCTCAGACAGCTGTCCCTTTAATATCTATTAAGGCATATTGGATGGGAAATGGGGTAGATAATGGAACTGTCTGATGAGGAAAAAAGTTCTGCTGCTTATGAATCCCTATTTTGGGCTATAACTCAGGTCAGTAAAAGAACTTGGATTGACAGCTGTCTTCATATGTATGATTTATGACAGGTATGGGAGAATATAAGGGTTTTTTTCTAAAGAAATGATTTTACAGAAAAGTTATAGAATTATTATCTCAAGGTCATGAAAGTTCTTTTTATTCAAATGAATTAGATGGCAAAGTTGGATTTTTCCTGGACAACAGCAAATGTTGAAACTTTGAATAGTGACCTAACCACAAATGCAAATTGCAGGAGAAATGAAATCATCGTGGTTGGTTAATTACGGAGCACTTTTAAGCTAATATGTGGGAAATACTTTTGGGATAACTTTTTCAACTTTTTACTTAAGAACATTAATAAGATGTAAATTAAGTATGATGCATGAAATTATAATGGCGCCCAGATCTTGGCATGAGCTTTGGAACATACTTGGAACAACATGATGTTTGTGTTAGATGTTCAATTAATTTTTCCATGTAAATAGAATGCTCCAAATTCATTCTCCATTTGTGTAACTTCACCACCAATGGCTGTTAAAGGGAATTGCTGAAGAAAGAAAGTGACACCAGAGATGAAGTGATTGGAATTGGTCTCAACATTCTCTCATTATCAGGTAACATAGCATGGATCAGTTCAGCAAATGTTTTAGAGCATCTGAGTTCACACTGAGTTGTTTAGATCTCATTAGGAAATACCCCCTTGGGATTCAAATACTATGGGATATTTGGAATAATTTTTATCAAGTCAAGTGTTAGGTTTTCCATTCACAAGCACAACAATAGCTGACGCTTAGAAATTGTTTCGAGGTTTGCTCAGATTTCTTCATCTGAGTCTCGTGACAACCTTGGGATGTGGGTAATACATATGTCATTGTTACCGTCTTACAAATGAGGAAGTTCAGGTTCAAAGTGACTGAGTGATTCACTCCAAGTCTCACAGTTTGTAATTGCCAGTGGCAGGATTTGAACCCATATCTTCCATATTCCAAATTCAGGACAATAGCTATTATAATACTTTTTCATTCCAAAATATCTGGCAAAGAATGTACTTATAACCCAAACACATGATGATTTTAAAGATATACAAGATTTTCTCTTATCCTAGAGGTCTTCTTAACCATTAACTTGTTTTTCTTTTTTTTTTTTAAATTTATTTATTTGACATTCATTTTAACAAAATTTTGGGTTCCAAATTTTCTCCCCTTTTCTCCCCTCCCCCCCCAAACACCAAGCATTCTAATTGCCCCTATGACCAATCTGCTCTCTCTTCTATCATCCCTCTCTGCCCTTGTCTCCATCTTCTCTTTTGTCCTGTAAAGCCAGATAACTTTCTATACCCCTTTACCTGTATTTCTTATTTCCTAGTGGCAAGAACATTACGCGACAGTTTTTCCTAACACTTTGAGTTCCAACTTCTTTACCTCCCTCCCTCCCCACCCCTTCCCTTTGGAAGGCAAGCAATTCAATATAGGCCAAATCTGTGTAGTTTTGCAAATGACTTCCATAATAGTCGTGTTGTATAAGACTAACTATATTTCCCTCCATCCTATCCTGTCCCCCATTACTTCTATTCTCTTTTGATCCTGACCCTCCCCATGAGTGTTGACCTCAAATTGCTCCCTCCTCTCCATGCCCTCCCTTCCATCATCCCCCCCCCAACCCTGCTTATCCCCTTATCCCCCACTTTCCTGTATTGTGAGATAGGTTTTCCTACCAAAATGAGTGTGCATTTTATTCCTTCCTTTAGTGGAATGTGATGAGAGTAAACTTCATGTTTTTCTCTCACCTCCCTTTTTTATCGCTCCACTAATAAGTCTTTTGCTTGCCTCTTTTATGAGAGATAATTTGCCCCATTCCATTTCTCCCTTTCTCCTTCCAATATATTTCTCTCTCACTGCTTGATTTCATTTTTTTAAGATATGATCCCATCCTCTTCAATTCACTCTGCACACTCTGTCTCTATGTGTGTGTGCATGTGTGCATGTGTGTGTGTGTGTAATCCCACCCAGTGCCCAGAAACTGAAAAGTTTCAAGAGTTACAAATATTGTCTTTCCATGTAGGAATGTAAACAGTTCAACTTTGGTAAGTCCCTTATGACTTCTCTTTGCTGTTCACTTTTTCATGCTTCTCTTCATTCTTGTGCTTGAAAGTCAGATTTTCTTTTCAGCTCTGGTCTTTTCATCAAGAATGCTTGAAAGTCCTCTATTTCATTGAAAGACCAAATTTTCCCCTGAAGTATTATACTCAGTTTTGCTGGGTAGGTGATTCTTGGTTTTAGTCCTAGTTCCTTTGACTTCTGGAATATCCTATTCCACGGCCTTTGATCCCTTAATGTAGAAGCTGCTAGATCTTGTGTTATCCTGATTATATTTCCACAATACTTGAATTGTTTCTTTCTAGCTGCTTGCAATATTTTCTCCTTGACCTGGGAACTCTGGAATTTGGCCACAATGTTCCTAGGAGTTTCTCTTTTTGGATCTCTTTCAGGTGGTGATCTGTGGATTCCCTGAATACTTATTTTGCCCTCTGGTTCTAGAATCTCAGGGCAGTTTTCCTTGATAATTTCATGAAAGATGATGTCTAGGCTCTTTTTTTGATCATGGCTTTCAGGTAGTCCCATAATTTTTAAATTGTCTCTCCTGGATCTATTTTCCAGGTCAGTTGTTTTTCCCATGAGATATTTCACATTATCTTCCATTTTTTCATTCTTTTGGTTTTGTTTTGTGATTTCTTGGTTTCTCATAAAATCATAAGCCTCCATCTGTTCCATTCTAATTTTGAAAGAACTATTTTCTTCAGTGAGCTTTTGAATCTCCTTTTCCATTTGGCTAATTCTGCTTTTGAAAGCATTCTTCTCCTCATTGGCTTTTTGAACCTCTTTTGCCAATTGAGTTAGCCTATTTTTCAAGGTGTTATTTTCTTCAGCATTTTTTTGGGTCTCCTTTAGCAGGGTGCTGACCTGCTGTTCATGCTTTGACTGCATGTCTCTCATTTCTCTTCCCAGCTTTTCCTCCACCTCTCTAACTTGATTTTTAAAATTCTTTTTGAGCTCTTCCTTGGCCTGAGCCCATTGAGTGGGCTGGGATACAGAAGCCTTGATTTCTGTGTCTTTGCCTGATGGTAAGCATTGTTCTTCCTCATCAGAGAGGAAGGGAGGAAGTGCCTGTTCACCAAGAAAGTAACCTTCTATAGTTTTATTTCTTTTCCCTTTTCTGGGCATTTTCCCAGCCAATGACTTGACCTCTGAATATTCTCCTCACACCCACCTCGCCTCCTGATCCTCCCAGCCAGTGCTTGGGGTCTGAGATTCAAATGCTGCTTCCCAGCCTCAGGACTTTGGGCAGCGGCAAGGCTGCTATTCAGTGTGAGATTAAGTTCAAGTGCTCAGGTTGGGGCAGGGCCGCCTCTTAGGCTCAGTTCCCTCAGGGGCTTTATGCAGAGACCTTCAACAATAGATCCAGGCTCCTGCCTGCTTGACGAGCCCTGTTCTGCTCCCGCCTCAGCTGCTGCCTCCTGAGGGGGCCTGAGTTATGGGGGCACCCCACTCCCCTCTCGACCCGCCAAAGAGACCCTCTCACCAACCCCTGTCACTTGTGGGTGGAGGGACCCACGCGGCTGCTGGAGATCCTGTCCCTGAAGCCCACTCAGATGTGCTTCTCTTGGTGCCGCGGGTGCGGCAGGGCTGTACTCGGCTCCCAGTCCCGGCGCCCAGTCCGCGGCGTGAAGGACCTTTTGCGAGAAGTTTGCAGGTCCCTCTGGAACAGAAATCTCCTTTGCTCCACTGTTGTGTGGCCTCTACTGCTCCAGAATTCGCTGGAAGTTCCTTTTTACAGATGTTCTGTGGGTTGTGGGTTCAGAGCTATGTGTATGTGCATCTTTCTACTTCGCCATCTTGGCTCCGCCCCCCATTAACTTGTTTTTCAAAGAAATATTTTGATAACCATTTCAACATAATCAGTTTCCTTTGCAATCATATATATGTATATATATATATATATATATATATATATATATATATATATATATATATATATATTTTTTTTTTTTTTTTTATGTAATTTAAAATATTCTGAAAAGTCTGGCTTCACCACACTTCCAAAGGGCTCCATGACACAAAAGAAGGTTAAGAACTCTCACTTTAACATGTCTTCCAGAAAAAATAAAATCATATTTGATTGCTTAGATTTTGTTAATCTTGTCCTGTACAGGTCTGGTCTTAAACATAGAAGATGGTAATTCATATGTTTTGATTTAAGAAATTAATTTATTCAGCAAACATATTAGGTTCTTATTGTGTACAATTTTTTTTTTTTTGGGTAGATGCTGGGAAATATACATTAAGATAAGAGACGATGCCTATCTTGATGTAATTTACAACTGAGTAGATTTAAGGAGAAACAGGAAAACTTCTCCCATCCCTCAAACAGCACTCCTGCCCCAACACAGTTTTATAGTATCTCAAATCCCACCATTATGAGATTCATTCCTTACTGTTAAATGCTATTCCCGTACTTTAATTTAGAGGCAGTCAGTTGGCACAATCAATATAACACTCAGCTTGTATTTAGGAAGACCCGAGTTCAAATCCAGCCTGAAACACTTTCCAGCTCTGTAACTTTGCGTAATTAACCACTTCCTGATTCAGTTTCCTGAAATATGAAATGGGGATAATAATAGCACCTACCTCGTGGAGATTAAAGGAGATAATATTTGTAAAGTGCTTCCTTTCCTTTCCTTTTTCTTTTCCCCACCCCAAACCTTCTTAAACTAGCCTGTGAACCTGAGACAACCTGAGATGGGAATTTCAAGTGGTTGAAAGAGGAGATTCCTTTGACATTCCACCACGTGCTGCACGTACTTCTGGGACTTTTCCATGTGTCATGACATAAGTTCCTAAGTGAACATTGCTTTTGGATGGCAATTACAGTCAGATTAAAAGAACAAAGCTAGGATTCCATTTTGAAGCTGTGTTTGACCTCAAATTTTTTTCACAGTGCTTTCAAGACATTATATATACTAACTTGACATACTCAACAACAGGGTTCTCCATCGACATTTTCTTTATCTTATGCCAAAATGGACTTATTTCTCTTTCAACTGACCCTTTGGTTTAGGATCTTGACATCTCTTTTCAGAAAGAAGACTGATGTGAAAATTTGGCTCAAATGAAGTATACATTCTTTCAGGGAAGAAGAACTGGCTTTGGTGCAATGCATGGCTTCCAACACTTCTGATGTAAATTTGGAATCATAGCAGAAGTCCCACTAATCTTTATACTCTGTTCCTGGAGAAGAGTTGGTAGTTCTTGGGGCCTTGAGGATGGCTTTGTAAGGACCTGCAAAGAAAATCTATGTATTCTTTAAAGGCATTAGCTCTTTTCCTTGCGCCCAAATAGGTGCTCAATAAAGACTTGTTGAATTAAAGAATAATTTGTTGTATAAGCATTCCAGAAGGACTCAGCTCTAACTGTGAGAATTTTAGGGTCAATAAGACAGGCTTATTACTGTTGGGTGAGACACATGATAGGGCAAGGAAATAGATGGATCAGCTTACTTGATAATATAAAATGACATGCTTTTAGAAACATGCTGAGGTTAACAGGCTGATGGTATGTAAAGAGTGTCAAATATTTACTCAAGGTTGAAAATTGAAGAGGTTTTGTGAGGTGCTTGAAATAATTAAGATGCAGCAATGATAATTTTTTTTACATGGCTTTTAACAACAAGGGAAAGTATTCAGAGACTATTCACAGAAGCCACCCCTAAAGAATAAATTTGAATAAAAAGAAAGAAAAGATTAGCTCTAAATATCTTTTTTTTTCAAATGGACCTGTCCTAGTGCCAAGATGTGAGCAACCTATGGACAAGTGATGATTTACAGGGCTGACCCTGGGAAAAGTTGAAAGGTAAATAGAATTGTCTTGACCTCCTGTCTATTTTCCTTATTAATTCTATGCCACCAGCCTGGCATGGCCTCTCACATATGATCAGTGCCTTGATGTTCACTTCTAGGTCCCCTTACCCCAACTCTGTTGTCCTTGGACAGTATAATGAACCTAACTCTCTACCTTTACCCTTATCAAAATGTGCCTCCTCTGTCTAATGTTAAAGCCAGTTTATATATGTATAATTATCTGTATGTGTAAGCATACATATATACACATGTATACACATATGCATACATACATATACATTTAATTGACTTAAAACTTCAGTAAGATTTTTGGATCTTGATATAATAAATAGCATACACACATGCATGTATACATATATATGCATGTATACATGAATATGCAATGCACATATAAATGTATACCTATATATGCATATATACACACTCACCTACATATATATACACACACAATGAGCACATTGATTCATACACATACAAATGCACCCATAAATATATACATACTCATATGCACACACACATATGCATATTAGCACCAATGTGACAGAAATTCATATGTACACACATATACATATACACATGCACATATATACACACAAACACATAAACACATCAGTTTAATAGCTTAAAACACATTAAGATTTTTTGTATATATGTGTATATGTTTACAGTATGTGTTTGTATGTAATGAACGTACATACTGATATATGCATCCAGGCGTAGAGAGCCTGTGGCCTCCAGGCCACATGTGGCCCTCGAGTTCTCAAATGAGGCTCTTTGACTGAATATAAACTTCACAGAAAAAATCCCCTTAATAAAAGGATTTGCTCTGTAAAACTTGAAGTTAGTCAAAAGGTTGCACCCAAGGACCTGGGAGGCCACATGTAGTCTCAAGGTGGCAGGTTCCCCCCTCCTCTAACACATACACATTGATATTACACAATACACATGCACAATGCATGAATATGTATTTATGTATTTATCAGCATCAGTGTGAGGGTCTTTATGTAAATGTGCACATACACACATGACATACATGTAATACACATACAGTACATATATACATGCCTGCTATACTAGATTTTCAGAAAGGTCCAAGAGGGAGGAAGTCTTTAGAAAAGTACATTCTGGCTTGGAATCTTCATTATAAAGTTTTCAGTGTTTAGTTTTTGTGACTGTACATGATATTATACAGAAGTTCCTGGAAGTTTTCTCTTTCTTTAAAAACTATCCCTAATATAAAGACCTTCTCTGGAGAAGTTGAAGGAATCTTTCTCAGTCATGGGGAATGTCATGGTCTTTTCCTTAATGTTTTTCTTTTTGACAGGGCACTTATAAGTACACAGTTATTCCTTCCACATCACCACTTTATCCACTGCGGTTTTGATATATTTCAGGTCAACATAAGAAATTAAATGGGAATTTAGGGGGAGTTTTGTGGAAGTCTCAGATAACACAAAAGGCCAACAAACAACACAGAAAAAGTTTATAAACTCAGATATACATAAAATACATCTCTAGTATTGTGTAATATCAATATATCTTATCTTTTATACTATAATAATTCAGACTTCTTCTCTAGTCTGAAGGGAGTGCCAAAAAGGCTATACAGATTTTTCACATTAGAGGTGTCATTTCCCTAACCCACAGTGTGTAAGGGATAACTGTATTAGAAATTGGGAGTCAGTCTATCTTTCTGTCAGGGGAATGATGGAACTGGGAAACTCAGGTGGAAATTCTCAAAGGGAGTTGGGGATCCCAATCCTTCTCCTAAGAGATAGTAGATTTGGCAAAGTGAGGAACTGGTTATTCTCTAAGCAGAAAGCTTGCGGGTTCAGAGGTTTGGGGAGCTGAATGTTGCTTTGCATATACAGAATGAATGAGTTAATTTAACTTTTGTAAGTATTTAGTTTCTCATTCTGTCATATCTATGTTTATCTCAAATGCCTTGTCTTTTTGGTAAATGATTCTTTGCTAGGCAATTAAAAATGTGCATCAATTGCATGACTTTGGAATAGAAGTTTTAAATTTAAATTTAAGCTTTAAATTAAAAAAATGTAAAATGAATAAATTATATTATTCCATTTCAAATTAAAAAAGTTATAACATTATACCCTTATTCCTCGGCTGAACTCCCTTGAATTTGCCCCAAATTTAAAGTAGCTATTCTCTGAAGAGTTTCATTAGTTTCCTGGGAGCTCTGTGATAACACTAATGGGGAGCCCCACAAACTGCAAGAAGCCCAGACTGTAATGGGAGCCAGCTCCAACTAGACTGTAAGAGTCAATTGTTAAATTTTCTGCAGGACCATTTATGGCTTGGAAATTGGCAAAAGCTACAAATCAGAGCTTAATTGTTTTGTTGACCTATATTAAAGAAAGTGATAAAAATGTTAATAATGGAAAGTACACTTAAAAGTGTGTTAAGAGTATTTTGGGGGGGGGGCTGATAAACATTTATCCACATTTGTCTGTGGAAGTCCCTTGTGATTTTGCAAAGCTAGTATCATGGACTCTCTAGTTGTCCTCAGTCCCCTATTAGTAACACTCAACAAAATGAAATATAACAAGAAGGTGGTCATTAAGCACTTACAATGTGCTAGGTGTTGGGCTAAGCATAAGCACCTGAATTAAGATGGACTTAACTTACTAACTTCCTCCTTTGCGGGGTTCTCAGAAATTAGTTTTTTTTCTGATACAGCAAATTTCTAGGTTTTGAAAAAAATGAGGTTTTTAAAATAATCTCCACGATCCCTCCTAGCACTAATAATCCATTCTTCAATCATGGATCTCTTTTGTTTTAGATCCATAATTCATGAGCACTGCTGATGTTTCTTTTACCAGACTAACCAGAAAAATACATTAGTTCAGAGTAAAAGACATTTGATTAACTAGCATAGCAAAGTAAATGACAAGGAAAGTCCCTCTCTATGCTCAAAGGGATATATGCTCCACAGATTTCCCTTATCATTGGTGAGAAAGGATAAATATAAAGGAGAGAACCACATGATCAACCTACAGCGAAGCAACATGGTGTAGTGGAGAGGACACTGACTTTAGAAGATCCATTTCCAAATCCTGACTAACATACTCACCTTAGTGATTCTGGGCAGGTCATTTAACCATACTGTATCTCATTTCCTCTTCTATAAAATGAGGCAAAATGGTTTCTAAGGTCTTTTTCAGTTCACAATCTATGAACCTTAACTTAAGTGGTTATCTAGATCACCATTCCAGTGATAAGGAATCAACTCCTTTCTAAGTCACCGTTGGTTGAGAACAAAACCCCAAACCTGAAAAAGCTTGAGAAAAAATTTTAGTAAGTCATTTGGCAGCAGAAAGAGAGCTGGAAAAAAGTTCTGGATCCCCTCCCTTGCCTTTTTGAAAGTTTAAACAAGAGTGTAAGGACAAGTAGCCGACTGACCAGCAAGTAAAAGTTAGACAATATCCAGAAAAGCGTAGTTCCCAGGAAAGAGTGCTTGAGAATAAACATTCAATAACATTTGGGCAAAGTCAAAGTACAAGCTATTGGGGAAGCCAAAACACAGGCTTTTGGCTAACCCAAAACAAGATCTATGTAAGGAAGTGTACCCAAGACTTGGGTGGACCCAAAACATTCCTTTCCACCCTCTTTATTCATTGAGGTCAGCATGACATCCTGTGTTTAAGCAATATCACATAAAGTTATATTCAAGCAATATAATAATTAGTAAGGTTTTCAAAACTATATAATATTTTCCCACATACCTCATTCCACTTTTGGATCGCTCTAATTGTTGGGAAGATTTTCCTTCCATACTGATCAAAAATTTTCCTCTCTGCAGCTTCCATCTGCTGCTCCTAGATCTGCTTTCTAGGGGGAGACAGAATGAATCTAATCCCTTTTCACAGTGAGAGCTTTTCAGATACTTGATAACTTTTGAGTCTGCCTTTAATTTTTTTCTTCTGTAAAAATTCTTAGTTCCTTCAGCTTATCCTCATGTGGAGTGTTCTTTCTTGTCTTCTCAAGGTCTACATTGTCCTTATCTGTGTCTTTTAGCCTCAGAGACATAGAGTTCTGATTTATCTGACCATGGTCAAGCTGGGACCAAGGTTTTCTGACAAAGTAATTTAGCCTTACCCCTTATACCACCAGTACAAATTCTTATTTTTGCATGCAGATCGTTGCATCCAAAGAGTAGTATCCAAAATATCTTGTTTACTTAATCGGTTATAAACTTTCTCAAATCTGTCCCAATTGTTGACAGTAAGATCTGTTTAGGGAGCCCTTTTAAAAATAGAATAATATGAAAGTAGAGCTCATTCTGTCTGATTGATCATAGTTTTAAAATTAGTGGAGTCTGAATGGATGAGGCTTTGCCATAAAGCCAATTTCATTCAATGTAACTTATTTTTGTTACATATGATTTTATTAACATGAGGAATTCCCAGGAAAGAAAATCCTTTTACCAATACAAATCAGGAAGAACCTTGTAATTTGCTGTCTTAGAGAGCTGTCTGAGTGCATTAACAGGTTCAGTGACTTGCTCAGGGTTACATACTATATGTCAGAGGAGAGACTTGAGTCGGGATCTTTGTGATGTCAAGACTGGCTCTTGATCAGTTATGTCATATTGACTTTAGCCCAAATAGTTGGGCTAAAGGATAGTAACAACTACATGTCACAGGATAATCTGAATTTATTTGAATCTGTCTCTATGACCCATTATATGGTAGTTGTGGTTTTGCTTTGTTTTTTTTTGTTTATTTTTGCTGCTACTGCTTCTGTTACCTTCTTAGTTAGTGTTTTGCCTGGTCAATATTTGGTGTTTAATGAGCTTCCATTCCTCAAATGTTGTTTGTTTTCATTTTTGAAGAGGACCAATGACTTCATGGTATGATGCCTTGACTTGTGCATGAATTGGATTTAAATGAGGCAGAGTTGCACAAAGTTGTCATTCTTATTCTCCCTTCCAGAGTCATCAAAAGTCAAGGATGACCAGCAATCTTGTGGGATGCAGTGGATGACTTTGGTGTCTTTGATGTTTGACCAAGCTCTAAGCACTCTACAGCTCCTGTTTCAGCCTCCTTAATAACTGTTGGAATAAATTGTTCTCATCTGTCCTGCCCACTGGGAGATGTCTTCAATATTTGGGGTGGACAGCCCTCTACCTCACCAACAGGTCTGAGGTCTGTTGGTAGACCTTAACCTGATTTTATTGAGACAGTTTCCCTAAGCTGAGCCCATGTTAAGCTTCTTTGAGCCACAGGTGAGAATGGAATGCCAGGTGGACACCAAACGTGGAATAGCAGCCCTGAAAAGGGCTCAGCAAACCTTCATACCAGAGGTACTAGTCCTCCTAGAACACTCCATACATCTCATTTCTCAAATTAGTATGTATTTCTCAAATGCACATCAAATGATGGGAGCTACCAGTTTTGAATCAAGTTGAGGGGTATGCATTATTTTGTTTTTTTTGAATCTGCCTTATCAATCTCATCAACATGACTTCCTGGAGACTACAAGTTTTATTAGAGCTGTCCTTTTTGAAATACTGGCAACCACTAGCATCTATGAGATATATTGTTCCAGCTAAAGCTAAGGAGAAGGATGACATTACACTTTCCCACTTAGATAGCTAGAAGTTAACTGAGTGTTAGTTATTAAATATATTGCAAAGCATGACTAATCAGGCTGTTTCCTCACAATACAATCAATATGCTACAAAGCAGAGCATTAAAAGTGTAGAATAGAGGTCCAAACAAAAGTCAAGAGAAAAGGTGAGGAAGATCACTGTTGGTCCAGAGAGCATTGTATAGATTTCATAAAGATGATGGTTCCTTACTTATGCTTATAAAGGGGGCAGAGATGAGGGAAGGAATCAACTTAAATAATTGGTGATGGTGAGAAGAAAGGACTTGAAGATGGGAGCACACAGGATTGGAACAAGAAATAATAATAATAATAAATAACAGTAATATAGTGCTTTAAGGTTTGCAAAGTACTTTATAAATACAATCCTATTTTATCCTCACAACAATGCTAAGGGGTAGGTTCACTTTAGAGAAGAGGAAACTGAGGCTGATGGGATTTGCTCAGTCAAGTGATTTGCCCAGGGTGTCATAGCTAGTAAGTGTCTGAGGTTGTATTTGAACTAGGGTCTTCTTGACTCCAGGCCCAGGGTTCTATCCATTGTCCCCTAGCAACAAACCAAAGCACAAATTACTAGAATGTGAGCAAGGGAATAACACGTGTGTTCATCTTTGGTTGCTGAAGAAGACCATGACATCAGAGAAATGATGACATGACTTGCACTTGACTTTGTTTTGAATGAGGGAGGGCTGTGCAGGTCACCAGCCTCACTTCTCCTCCAGAGCCATCTGAATCCAGTGACCAGATATTCATCAGGATGACTGGAGATGACCCAGGATGAGGCAATTGCGGTTAAGTGACTTGCCCAAGGTCACACAGCTAGTGAATGTCAAGTATCTGAGGAGAGATTTGAACTCAGGTCCTCCCGACTCCTGTACTGGTGCTCTATCCACTGCACCACCTAGCTGCCCCTCAAGGGGAATAACTTATGATATGTATAAAGGTGCTGTACTTGGGACCCAGTAGTGAATGATATTGAATAAGAGCATAAAGAATTTACATTTTATTCAATACATAACTGGATTTTAGTCACAAAATTTCAGAATTGGAAGAGATCACAGGTACTTTTTAATCCAACTGATGCTGAAAAATAATCATTTCTATAAAATACCACACAAGTGGTTCTTTGACCTCTACTTAAAGACCTCAAATAAAAGTGAATTCACTACCTCTTGAAAAAAAAAACCAATTCCATTTCTGGAGTGCTCTGTCAGGAATTTTTCCCCCTTCATATTTTTGCTTTAAAATGTGTAACTTTCATCCTTTGCTCCTAGTCTTTTCCTAACAGGCCAAGCAGAGCAAATTTAGTCTTTGCTCCATATGAGAATTCTTCAAATACTTGAAGATAGCTCTATATTTTCTACCCTGTTTTTGCTCCTGGAACAAGACATTTCCAGTTCCTTCAAGAAAATACTCATATGTTGTGAACCTGAGGCCCCTCTTTGCATATACTCCAGATTGTCAATATCCTTGCTAAAATATGGTGTACAGAACTGAATACGTTACTTTGGATATGGTCTGCCCAGAGCAGAGTACAGTGGGACCATCATCTCTGGATGGCACTTATATAATGCTTTAAAGCACAGGGAAAGATGACTACTTCTGGGAGCCAGGATGGCAGAGCAAGCAGTAAATCACCATAACTCTCCCATATTCAGCACCAAGCAACCATAAAAGAACACCCCAGAACAAATCCTGGAACAGCAGAACCAGAAAAAGGACAAGATGAAACAATCTGTTATCATATCTTAAAAAAAAAAAATGAAATCAATCAGTGAGAGAGAAATATATTGGGAGGAGAAAGGGAGAAATGGAATGGGGCAAATTATCTCCCATAAAAGAGGCAAGCAAAAGACTTTTTAGTGGAGGGAAAAAGAAGGGAGGTGAAAGAAAAACATGAAGTCTACTCTCATCACATTCCACTAAAGGAAAGAATAAAATGCACACTCATTTTGGTAGGAAAACCTATCTCACAATACAGGAAAGTGGGGGATAAGGGGACAAGCAGGGTAGGGGGGATGATAGAAGGGAGGGCATGGGGAGGAGAGTGCAATTCGAGGTCAACACTCATGGGGAGGGATAGGATTAAAAGAGAATAGAAGTAATGGGGGACAGGATAGGATGGAGGGAAATATAGTTAGTCCTATACAACACAACTATTATGGAAGTCATTTGCAAAACTACACAGATTTGGCCTATATCGAATTGCTTGCTTTCCAAAGGGAAGGGGTGGGGAGGGAGGGAGGTAAAGAAGGTGGAACTCAAAGTGTTAGGATCAACTGTCGAGTAATGTTCTTGACACTAGGAAATAAGAAATACAGGTAAAGGGGTATAGAAAGCTATCTGGCCCTACAGGACAAAAGAGAAGATGGAGACAAGGGCAGAGAGGGACGATAGAAGAGAGAGCAGATTGGTCATAGGGGCAATTAGAATGCTTGGTGTTTGGGGGGGGGAGGGGCTAAAAGGGGAGAAAATTTGTAACCCAAAATTTTGTGAAAATGAATGTTAAAAGTTAAATAAATAAATTTAAAAAATAAAAATTAAAAAAAAAAAAAACAAAAAAACCCAAACAATCTTTTAGCCCAGGAAATTTGGAAGATCGGCAAGAAAGGTCTATCTCACTTGGGTGGAAGGGGAACTCAGTCCAGAAAAGGAACTGCCCCAATGAACTAGCAGCAAGTTCCACCTCTGCAAACAGCAGGAGATCCTGAACCCCATAGGGATGGAGCAGGCAAAGGTTAACACCAGGGTATGCCTTAGCATAGCCAGGGGAACCAGCACATTCCAGCTCCAAGAACCACAACATGCTACAGTATAGCCTAGGGCAAACAGGCATCCTCCAGGGGTCAGACCTCGATGTGCTGAAGCACATCCCCAGATACCATTCTAGTTTACTCTAGTTTTTAGATATTCTACCTGCTAGATCTATGGGGAAGGGAAGAATCCATGACCAAACAAGAGACAAAGAGCATTACAAAATGTAGAATAGATAATTTTGTTTATATTAGATTAAAAAGCTTTCACACAAACAAAACCTACGCAACCAAGATTAGAAGGAAAGCAAAAAGCTGGGAAAAAAATCTTTCCAGCAAGTATCTCTGCTAAAGCCCTCGTTTCTCAAATATATAGAGAACTGAGTCAAGAATATAAGAATATAAGAATATAAGCCATTCCCCAATTGATAAATGGGCAAAGGATAGGAACAGGTAGTTTTTAGATGAAGAAATCAAAGCCATCTTTATGCATATGAAGAAGTGCTCTAAATCACTTTTGATTAGAGAAAAGCAAACCAAAACAACTGCGATACGTGATGTCACACCTATCAGATTGGTTAATATAACAAAAAAAAGAAAAACGAGGACATGGGAAAATTGAGACACTAATGCATTGTTGGTGGAGTTGTGAACTGATTCAACCATTCTGGAGAGCAATTTGGAACTATGCTCAAAGGGCAATCAAAGTATATATACCCTTTGATCCATCAATACCACTGGGCCTGTATCCCAAGGAAATTGCAAGAAAATGATGTACATGTGCAAGAATAATAGCATATTATATAATTTGCCTCCTTTTCATGGTAGCTAAATATTGGAAATTGAGGGGATGCCCATCAGTTGGGGAATGGTTTTAAAAGGTGTGGTACACAAATGTAATGAAATACTATTGTGCAATAAGGAACAACAAACAGACAGATTTCAGAAAGAAACATGGAAAGACTTGTACAAACTGATGCAAAGTGCAGAACCAAGACAATATTATACACAGTACTGGCAACATTGTGTGATGATGAACTATGAATGGCAGCTATTTTCAGCAACATAATGATCCAAGATAAGTTCAAAGGACTCATAAAAGAAATTGCTATCCATATCCAGAGAAAGAACTAATAGACTGTGAATGCATATCAAAGCATATTTTTCTCACTTTATTATTTCTTTTGGTTTTTTTCCTTTTGATCTGTTTCTTCTTTCACAACTGTTAGTAATATGGAAATGTCTTACATGATAACACAAACAAACTATAACAAACTGTCTACAATTTTTAGAAGAGAGGAGGGAGGGAGAAATGTTTAGAGCTCAAAATCTTGGAAAAAATGAATGCTAAAAATTTTCTTGATATGTAACTGGGAAAACCATAAAATATTGCTTACAATAAAAAATAAAACAAAAAAAATAAAGTACAGGGAGCAGGGGAATCACTTAATACTTATGAAGAGTGTAGTGATACAATCAGGGCAGCACATTAGGAGGATCACTTAGGCAATGGTACGAAGGATGGATAGAAACTGGCAGTGACTGGAGAAAAAATACTACTTAAGGACTCTTATGATTGTCTAAACGAAAAAATATGTGGGCCGCTCAAAACTGCAGAAGGTAGAATTGATAGGGATCTTAGAAATGACATCTAATGCTTTCAAACCAGTCAATACATTCAGTGTTTGTGGATTTATTAAATTCATAAATATATTGATATTGGCCTAAAATTTCAAATGTATTTAAAGTTTTATTTTTACAAATGATAATTTTCACAAATAATTATTTTTCCAAATAATTTTCATAAAAATAAGATTCTATTAAGTCTATGTCTATGGACTTATAGAATTGATATTTTTTATTAATGTGCATAATGAATTTAAAACTAATAATTGAATAGTAGAAAGACCATAGGACTGGTTGAAAGGACACTTGGGCTCTAGTTTTGGCCATCGTTTACTAGCTGTGTATTGATGTTTTGGGTCTCACTTTACAAATCTATAAAATGAGGGGGTTGAGCTTGACCTTTCAAGCATCTTTAATTCTTATAAAAAAGATGATTCTCTGATTCTAAGTGGCAAGCAGAAGAAGCCTGTTTACCTCGATGAAGTCCCTTAGTGTGATTGTCTTCATGTTTAAATATGGCAGCTGAGTTTAGCAGGAAGTGCAGAAAATGATGGGTATTTGTCACTGTCTGTTAGTCCTGCAAACGGTGGTGGGAGACAGCACCAGATAAACTGTTAGCATCACACCACCTAGCTTTAAATATGGCAAAACATCATAAATCACTCCCTCCAGAGAAGAACTGTGCAAAGCTTATTTTGTTCAAGGCAGGTGGTGACTAATCATCCCTTAGCCTGTCTTTCCCTCATGAAAAGGTTGTCAAGGCACAGACAAGCTGCCAAGTCCTCCTAACTCTTCATTATCTACAGCTGAGGAGGGTGGGAGCTGCCCTGCTGAGATCAGATGGGGAGGGGGAGCAGTGGAGGAAAAAGGACTTCCAAGTGCCATTTCCTTTTTCCAGAGCCTGCCTTCCTTAAGCAAGGCCAGAAGTGTATTCTTCACATAGTGTAACATCCACACAAAAGCCATCTTTGCTACTCAGAAATTAATAATAACCTTATTGCAGGGCTTTAAAAAAATTCATGCCTCCCCTGCCTTTTCATTTTTAGCCTGGTGTAAAGAAGTGATCATTAAAAGATAAAAGTCACTGACCTACTATCTAGTCTACAGATGGAGCCTCTGTGAGTGTGTACGTGTATATGTGTGCATGTTTGCCATGGTATTACAGGAGCACATCCTGTAGAAGCACTTATTGCTGGGCATTTTTAGGGAGATAAGGAAGTCAGGGAAATTCATTTGTGACTATCTTGTCCTTTGAGTTGATGGCACTCTCATTCCTCCCCTACATTTTGGCCCTCCCTTGTTTTATATTCAAATTCTATGAAAATCAGAGATGTAGCTGTTACTGGTTATAATGGTTCTTTCTCTCTAAAGCTATCTTATGTAAATGAAAAAATCAGAGAGTCATAAGCCTAAGCCTTAGGGTAGCTAGATGGTGCAGAGGATAGAGCACCAGGTCTGGAGTCAGGAAGATTCATTTTCATGTAGTTCAAATCTGATCTCAGACACTTAATAGCTGTGTAACCCTAGACAAGTCACTTAACCCTGTTGGCCTCAGTTTCCTCATCTGTAAAATAAGCTGGAAAAGGAAACAGTATCTGCAAAGAAAATTCCAAACAGGATCACAAAAAGTCAGAAACAATTCAAAAACAACACATAAGCCTTTTATGGCTGTGGGCAGTAGTAGAATTCTACCCTAGATGGGGAAAAGATCACAAGGGTTATCTACACCCACCTGTGCTCCCTCTAGCTGGAGATAATGCCACCCTTCCTGATAAAACTGTCCTTAAAAAAGTACTTATTACATATTTCCTCGCACAGTGAGGCTGAGGCTTTTCACTTGCCAGGATAGAGCA
The DNA here is from genome assembly GCF_028372415.1 of Notamacropus eugenii. Taxonomy (NCBI): domain Eukaryota; kingdom Metazoa; phylum Chordata; class Mammalia; order Diprotodontia; family Macropodidae; genus Notamacropus; species Notamacropus eugenii. The sequence goes on along the minus strand of NC_092873.1, from coordinate 230,479,360 downwards.
CCAAAGTTTTTAATTTTTCTGCTGACTTACATTTACAGTAAAGACAGGAATTTGGACTGGATCAATACTGGTTCAAATTCATTTGTAGATAGTGAGTTAAATTGTCAGAACCCTAATAATATCATTTTTTGTACAAAGGGTTTTGATCTCTGGTTCAAATACTAGATTTGAAAAAAAAATGAAAGAACCTAATTTTGATCTGAGGGCACTCTGCTTAGTTTTTGTTCGCTAGGCCTAGAGGCTCTGAGTTATAAGCCTGCCTTTATCAGGGAGAGTTCTTAGCCACTCTACTTTAGCAGACTAAAACTGAGATGACTAATCTGGCTGGCCCTGAAGAAATGAGAACTCCAAGGGAGATTACAAGAACAGTTAAACCCTATAAGGAGCAGGACCAAGGGAAATGCCATGCCCAGCAAGATTCCCACAATTTGGAACATCTCTTGGCCATTGAAGCCCCCCCGTCTCATTGGTAAATGTGCTTCAGAGCCAAGCCAGTCCATGTTTCATTCCCCTCCCGACTGTGATTTCACCCCCATACCTCAGCTGCCTTCTCACTTGGGAACTTCTCTCAGTACTTAGAACTTTCTCACTCTGGAATACCCCTCAGCCATGCAAACCCCTTTCTCTTCTTGGTGAGTTTCTCCTGGGCCCTCCATTTTAGAGAAGACCTCCAGACTAGTCATGCTTCATACCTTTCTCAGTTATACTTCGGATTTTCTTGCCATTAGCACTTCCACCCCTTTCCCTTCATCTTTTCAGCTCTCCTTTATGTGTTGCCTTCCTCTCATGAAAATATAAGCTGCTTGGGGGTAGGGGTGGTCTTTCTTAATGCATTTTGTTGTTGTTCCTGTGCTTAGCACAATACTTGACAGTGAATATTTAATAAATGCTTGTTGTTCACTTGCCAATAAGGAGTATGTTATTGGAACAATGTGCCAAGTAAGGAGAAAGCCTATGTTACTCTCAAATAGCCTATAAAAGGGTCATATAGCATCAGAGGTGTGAGATGCTTCTCCAAAGTATTTTCTGCACTGGTGGGTTGCTCATCCCTACATATGTCTGCTCCTTATAGTATGTATATATGTGAGAATATGCGCTAAATATATGAGGCAAATTTTCTATAATAAACCTTTCATTAAGTTCCTTTATTTTGAATCTCTTTTGTCTTCTAGCTGATTAGATAAAAATTAACATGTTGTTTGTTCACGGCTTGCAAGCTATTGTTTTGAGTAGATGTGGGCCCATAGCTCATTCCGAATCTTAGATACCCATAATGGTGGGTTGGGGTACCCTAGATGTAACAATTATATAGGCTACTAAACTACAGTCTCTGGTAGGATAGGAACTTTGTCTTATTCTTTACATAGTAGCACAATTCCCCTATCATAATAAGTGCTCAATAAAATTGTCAAATAAAGAGATGGACTTGGGAAAGTCATGTTATCCTGTAGACCTCAGTTAACTATAAAATGAAGGGTTTAGAGTGAGTAACTCTGAGTTTTAAAGTTCTACGATTCTATTAAGGACTCATTAAGAAAAAACTGGCAAGAAAAACAATAACCCCTGGTTCATGGGCAAAAGCTTATAATCATAAATCATTCTCAGTCCGTTGTTGATCCAAATATTCTTATTTCACCACTCTACCCTCTTACTCAAATGTTGTTTCTTCCAGCCTCTTAGGCTAGTTAAATCCCTGATTCATTTAATTCTGATTCTACCTAACAACATTTCTGGGAAGTTTAGTAATGGTCAAGGCCTCTAAATTGGGCACCACAAGTGTGAGAACAAAACCAGTTGCTTCCAGTGCTGTGTTAGAATTTTGTTTTTGCCGTGTCTGGTATCTTGGTATGTACCTTCCTCTTATCCTTACTTGCCTTTCAGATGGCTGCTATTTTTTAATGGACCTTTTACTAGTTCCTTGGGCTTCTTATTTCATGCCAATATTTGGCAATGTCTGTCTTGATAATTACATATCTCTTTTTAAAAGTCATTTCATCATATCTCCAGGTGCATAGCAGGTCTACTTCTTCTTCTTCTTAGGTTATGGGGTACCATTTTGTTCATTTCCTTGAAGAGCAATGGAAGTAGATATCAATCTCCTCTTGGTACATCTCCATGAAGAAAAGAAAAGAAAAGAGGAATTTCTAGAGACATTAGATGAATGGTAATGTTTGACATCCTATTTTGAATAAATGTTGAATGAGCCAAAGGCATATGTTGCAGAAAGTGTTTTCATAGTGAATTAAAAATTAGAGAATTTCAACATTCTCTTAGCTTACTGGGTTGAAATGTGACACTGAGGGCAACCCCTAAAATGAAAGACACTTTGGCTAGGATCCCAATTGCTTGAATATAGTGTAAAACATAGTTATAGTCCTCAAGGAGTTTATGATCTACTATTAGATGAAATATAATTAACAAATATATCTCACAAGCCTAAAATTCTGATTAAATTTGATCCAAATACATATTAAGTAACTATTATATACAGGGTGTTAATTTAGGAACTTAGAGAGATAGACACAAAGATGAATGATATATTTGCTGCCTTCATTATAATTGAGTAATGATTATATAACAAGGTATCATATACTTGCCAGATGTGGAATGTGTTGCACTAGAAGCTATCTGTTGGCTGACATGGTCAGGGAAAACTTCATGGAGAAAATAGTACTTGAGATATTGGTTGCTTAGTTGTCATCCTTCCCTCTCTAAGAGAACCAAAATTATATCACTGTGTTGGAGTCAAGGTACAGGGTGTCTCACAGTGGCTGATGTAAGCTCAGAAGGTTCTACCACAAGTTGGGCACAAACATGAACATTGGGAGTAGAGATGTCTTTAATTTTGTGCATTTTTTCCTTTTTTTTGTGCATTCATTTTTCTTTTGAACTACTCAATTCTGCTTCATTTATATAGTACAGCGCTTCTTTGATGTTGGCACACCATGCTGGATAGTCCTTTGCCAGCATCTCCTATGTCATGCAATTGATACCAAAGTTCTTCAGAGACACCTTAAGATGGTCTTTGTATCACTTCTTCTGAAGTCCATGTGAGCATTTACCTTGTGTGAGTTCTCTGTATAATAGTATTTTTAGGCAAATGTGTGTTTGGCATTTGAACAATGTGACCAGCCCATCAAAATTGTGCTCTCCATAATAGACACCTTGGCTGTCTTGGCTCAAGAAAGGACCTCAGTATCTGATACTTTATCTTGCTAGGTGATTGTCCAAATCTTCCTAAGACGATTCAAATGGAAGCAATTCATTTTCCTGGCATGATCCTGGTATACACTCTAGTTTTCACAGGCATATAACAATGAGATCAACACAATGGAGTAATGTTAATTAGAGTCAAAGATCTTTTCCACTTATTAATCAGCCTCAGGTACCTTTTGTTAATTTCTAATGAGGCATTGGGTCATGAGGGCTGTGCATTCTGACTCTGAAAAGTGTATTTATACTCTGAGGTGAGGTTTTGCTTTAGGACTTACTCTTTGCAAGAAGGTTCATGTGCCAAATGAGACTCTGGGTGGCTATTAAGGAGTCCCCCAGCTTTGAAAACCCAGATGTTGGTGTTTCTCTCTTTGGTAACTATGCATGTATGTAATGGTCAGACAGCTGGATTTGTCTGTTGAGCTGTGATGTATGTATTGCTTATGGTCAGACAGTTGGAAGCTCTGTCTGTTGGTCTTTATTTCTCTGCTTATATTTTCTCTGTTGCTATGTAATTAAAGAAGATTGTTGACCCTTTAAAAGTTGCTTTCCTTTTAGAAAAGTAGATCTAAGAACCTGTGCAGCAAGTCATCCTGGATATTCCAGGGTGTTTGCTTCCACAAATGACTATGTAGACCTTCAGTGTGGTAGGCAGCCTAATGCCTTATAATAATATAGTCTATAAATGCCAATGTTTGCTGTGGGGTTACATCCAAGAAGTTCTATTGCATTTAGGTAAATGGAAGGGAGTTTTGGTGATGAAAAGGTCATGATTAATACGACTGAGATCAACAACTTCTGATCCATGCTGGCATTGGCTCAAGTGAGCACATATAAATAAATAAGGAGAAGCCTCCAGCGCTGGTGTGTGACAGGTGACCCTAATCACACTGCATATGCAGAACATTGTAGTACTTGAATGGGGATAAGAGAAAGCAGAAATGACTTATTGCAGAGAAATGCAGCAGTGATGGACATAGCTGTGATGAACCACAAGTTCAGGAAAGACTGAGTCCTTACCAGCACCATTCAAGTTGTTCCCTGTCCACTAAAATGTTGATTGTTAAAAGACCATGGAAGCCTGACACCAGTGAATTGAGCATGGATTGGACTGGATCAAAACTCCAGCTTCCTAGTACATTCTCCAGCAATATTCTGTCCTAAGTAGAAGACAACAATGGAAAAATGCATAGGAGTCAGTGTGGCATCAAGTAAAGTGTTAAGGGAGTTTAAAGCATTAGTGAAGGCAGGAGGGACATGGCTGATCAAGGAATCAAGTATAGAGAAGTAAAATGCAGCCATAATGGATGTGGATGAAGGTGAAAGCATCGGATAGAGTAATGTGTTTAACCAAGCTGTAGTCAGATAACAGGGGCAGAATGGACTTTTGAAAGGGAAGGCTATTGTTAAAACAAAAAGGAGGGATTTACACCTGGGACAGGAAGGCAGAGGTCACAGTGAGGGTGAAAAGTAGATTCAATGGTTATGAGAGACTGGGAGATGTGATGGGCAAGATTAAAACTCAGAGACTGAAGGCTCCAAGCTTAAGATCCTGAGGATGGAGTGCTGACAAGTGAGTTCCAGGATATAGCTTTGCTAAAAAAAGTGACATAGGTCACCCACATATCAGTGGGTTTTAGAAGGCCAGTAGCTATGAGAACAGTATATAAAATGAATCATCAGTGATGGAGTCAAGGGGGAAATGTGGGTGGGATGATGAAGTCATTGGGGAAGGTGAAAGTCCCAGAGAGCAAATGATGAAAAGGCATCAAGTATCTTTCTGTGTGTAGTGAGCAAAGGGAAAGTTAACTGAACTGGGAATCAGGAGAACTGACTGCTAATTCCAGCTCTTTTACTAAGAAGATACGTGTCCACTGGCAAAGTCACTTTATCCGCTCTTGGTCTGAATTTCTTTCTCTATTAATGAGGAGTTTGGATCATATGGTCTCTAAGGTCCCTTTGAGATATTTAATTCCATTGAGTCTTTGTTTAAAAAAAAAAGATGTCATGAAAGGATGACATTAATAATTAACATACTTTTCAAATTTTGAGTTCCAAATTCTTTCCCTCCCTCTAGCTCCTCCTCTGAGGAGGCAAGCAATATGCTATCAATTATACATGTGAAATTGTGCAAAACATATTTCCTTATTAGCCATCTCACAAAAAAAGCCGGAAAAACAAAGTGAGAAAAATCTTGCTCCAATTTGCACCCAAAGTATATCAGCTTTCTCTCTAGAGATGGATAACATTTTTCATCATGAGTCCTTTAGAATTATTTTGGATCATTATATTGATCAGAGTGCCTACACCTTTCATAGTTGATTATCACTACAATTTTGCTGCTACAATTGTGTGCAATGATCCATGTGGACATATGCCCACAGTGCAGAAATGAGTTATGCTCACTTTACTTTACATCAGTTCATATAGGTCTTCTAAGGTTTTTCTGAAGCCATCCTGCTCACTATTTCTTATAGCACAATGGTATTCTATCACAATCACATACTACAGCTTTTTCAGCCATTCCCCAATAGATCGGCATCCCCTCTTTTTCCAGTTCTTTGGCACAAGAAAAGATCTGCCACAATTATTTTAGTACATGTAGGTCATTTTCCCCTTTTATTTGATCTCTTTGGGCTACAGACCTAGTAGTGGTGTTGTTGGGTCAAATGACATGAAAAATTTTATAGCTGTTTGGGCATAATTCTAAATTGTTCTCCAGAATGACTGAACCAGTTAATAACTCCATCAATAGTTCATTAGTGTACCTATTTTCCCACATACCCAGTATTTGTTATTTCTGATAGGTGTGAGGTGGTACCTCCAAGTTATTTTTATTTGCATCTCCAATCAATAGTTATTTAGAGCTTTTTAATGTGACTATAGATAGCTTAGATTTTTTTTCTGTAAACTTCTTGTTCATATCCTTTAGCCATTTATCAACTGGGAAATGGTTTCTATTTTTAAAATCTGACTCAGTTTCCTATATATTTGAGAAATAAAGTCTTTATCAGAGAAACTTGCTGTAGACTTTTTTGATTTAGCTTCATTGTCTATTATACATTTGACCAAATGTAGTTTCCCTGATTATTTTTTAAATTAGGTACATTTTTGCTTTTGTTTTATTTGAGATCAAGATTGCTGCCACTGCTTTTCTTTTTTCCTTCAGCTGAAACATAATAGATTTTGCTCTAGACCCTTTTTTAAACTCCATGTGTCTTTTTGTTTCAAGTGTGTCTGTTCTTTTTTACTCCTTTATTTTTAATTTTCAACATTCACTTTTAGGAGATTTTAAGTTCTAAAATTTCTCCCTCTTTCCCTTTTCCCCTCCCCAAGATGACATGTGATCTGATATAGGATATTATATATGTACAATCATATTAAACATATTTCCACATTAGTCATATTGTTAAAAAAGGATCAGAAACAAAAAGGAAAATCACAAGAAAGGAAAGAGAAAAAGTAGTATGCCTCAATCTGCGTTCAGACTCCATGGTCTTTCTCTGCATGTGGATAACATCTTTAGTGTTTTGGAATGGTCTTAGATCATTGCATTACTGAAAAGAGCTAAGTCTTTCAAAGCTGGTCATTGCACAATGTTGCTGTTGCTATGTACAATGTTCTCCTGGTTCTGCTCACTTCACTCAACTTCAGTTCATATAAGTCTTTCCAGGTTTTTTTCTAAAATCTGCCTGTTCATCGTTTCTTATGGAACAATAGTATTCCATTACATTCATACACCACAGCTTTTTCAGCCATTGCCCAATTGATGGCCATCCCCTAAATTTCCAATTCTTTGCTACTACAAAAAGAACTGCTATAAATATTTTTGTACATGTGGGTCCTTTTCTCTTTTTTATGACCTTTGGGATATAGTTCTAGAAGTGGTATTGCTGGATCAAATGATACGCACAATTTTATAACCCTTTGGACATAGTTCCAAATTGCTCTCCAGAATGGTTAGATCAGTTCACAATTCCATCAACAATGCATGTTTTCCAATTTTCCCACACCTTCTCCAATATTTATCGTTTTCTTGTTTTGTCCTGTTAGCCAATCTAATGGGTGTGATGTGGTATGTCAGAGCTGTTTTAATTTGTGTTTCTCTGAGTAGTGATTTAAAGCATCTTTTGATCTGACCATAGGTTGCTTTAATTTCTCTGTCTGCAAACTGTTTGTTTATATCCTTTGACCATTTATCAATTGAGGAATGACTTGTATTCTTAAAAATTTGACTCAGTTCTCTATATGTTTTAGAAATGAGGCCTTTATAAGAGACACTGACTATAAAATTTTTTCCCAGCTTTCTGGTTCCCTTCCAATCTTGGTTGCATTGGCTTTGTTTGTACAAAACCTTTTTAATGTAATGTAAGCAAAATCATCTTTTTTTGCATATCGTAATGTTCTCTATCTCTTGTTTGGTCATAAATTCTTCAATTCTGAATAGATCTGATAGACAAACTATTCCTTGCTCTCCTAATTTGCTTATAATATTCCCCTTTATGTCTAAAATGTGGACTTATTTTGTCCTTATCTTGGAATAAGGTGTAAGATGTTGGTCTGTGCCTAGTTTCTGCCAAACTATTTTCCAGTTTTCCCAGCAGTTTTGTCAGATAGTGAGTTCTTATCCTACAAGGTGGTGTCTTTGGAACTTATCAAACAGTAGATTACTACAGTCATTGACTACTATGTCTTATGTACCTGACCTATTCTCAAGCATGTCTCCAGTAATTCTCAAGTATATCTCTTGCAAACAATGTATTGTTGGATTCTGGTTTCTAATCCATCCTGCCATATACTTCTGTTTTATGGGTGTGTCCACTGCATTGACATTCACAGTTAATGATTACTACCTGTGCATTTCCCTCTATCCTATTTTCTTCTATTTATCTTTCTCTGTCTCTTTTTGCCCTCTCCCTCCTAGAATTCTGTTTTACTTCTGACTACCACCTCCACTTATCCATCCTCCCTTTTGTCATCCCCCTCCTCCCTCAACCCATATCTCTTATCTCCTTCCCCTCCACTTTCCCTATTGGGTAAGATAGGTTTCTATAGCTAATTGAATGTGTGTATGTGTCTGTATGTGCATGTTATGTATGTATGTATGTATGTATATGTGTATATACATACATGCCCATAATACATGCATACATACAATATGTATTTTCTCCCTCTGTGAACCAATTTCAATGAGAGTGAGGTGCAAGTATTGCCTGCCCCCCACCGCATTTCTCTTTCCACTGTAAAAGCTCTCCCTTACATGTTTCTTTTATGTGAGGAAAATTTCTCTATGCTACCTCTTCCTTCCTCCTTCTCCCAGTGCATCCCTTTTTCTCACCTCCCCATTTTTTGAGATTATCTTAACAAAATTAATTCACACTATGCACTCTATCTATGTAGACACCTTCTAACTGCCCTAATAATGATAATGTTCGTAAGAGTTACAAGTTACATGGGAATATAGTTTATCCTTATTGACTCCCTTATACTTTCTCTATCCTGTTTACCTTTTTTGCTTTTCCTGAGTCTTGTATTTCATTGTCAGATTTTCTATTCAGCTTTAACCTTTTCACCAGGAGCGTCCTTTATTTCATTAATATCCCTTTCTCCCTGAAGAATTATATTCAGTTTTGCTGGGTGTGTTATTCTTGATTGCAATCCTAGTTCCTTTGCCTTTTGGAATGCAATATTTCAAGCCCTCTGCTCCTTTAACATGGAAGCTGCTAAATCTTGTGTTTTTCTGATTGTGGTTCCATGACATCTGAACTGGATTTTTTTTCCGACCGTCTGTAATATTTTCTCCTTGACCTGGGAACTCTGGAATTTGACTGTCATTTTCCTGGGAGTTTTAATTTTTGGATCTCTTTCAGAAGATGATCAGTGGAGTCTTTCAATTTCTATTTTACCCTCTGAATCTAATCAGGGCAGTTTTGCTTTATAATTTCTTGAAATATGATGTCTAGGGTTTTTTTTAATCATGACCTTCAGGTAGTGCAATAATTTTTAAATTATCTCTTCTTAATCTATTTTCCAGGTTAGTTATTTTAAAGATGTTTGGAGGGGAATGTTGGGTTAATTAAGCTGGATTGCTGCCTGGCTCTGCCATTTTGACTCTGCCTTCTCATTGACTTTAAATGAAGAGAAACAGAATAATGTTGATTAACCCTTGATCTGGATGCAGCCCTGGGTTGCAAGGAGAAGGAAACACAATTTACTCTGTCATTGAGTTGGGGTAAATGGAAAAAGGGAGGCCTTGATGGGAGAGAATAAAAGGAACTGTAGTACTTCTAGGGAAAACCAGGACTTGGTTAATATCAGGAGGAAGAAGGAGCCAGAGAAAATGATAAGAATAAAGAAAACTCATTTACAATGAAATGGTGCTTTTGCAGAACATTTTATAGATGAGGTTCAGAGAGTCTATACAATTTGCTCATGATCACACAGATAGTATCAGGTCTTCTGACTCCAAGTCCAGTGTTCTTTGAACTGAACAATATTGCCTTTCCTATAGTAACTGTAGCAATAATAGCTAGCATTAATATAATAAAAAATAATAGCTAGCAGTCAGATACCATTTTAAGCTTTGCAAAACACTTTACACATGTGATTTCATTCATTCTTCACAACAACTCTTTGAGATACATGCTTTTACTCTTTCGTTTTTAAAGACAAAGAAAATACAGCTGAGAGAATAAGTTGCCCAGGGTTATAGAGCTGCAGAGTACCACCGACAGGATTTGAACTCGGGTATTTTTTATTTCAGTTTGAGCACTCTAGTCACTAGGATGTCTAGATGTCTTATAATGTCTAATAATAAAATGTTTAATGAACAAATAGGTTCATAGAGGCATATTATTTAATTAGCTCAACTCAACTTGAATTTGGCTTTTGACTTATTAAGCTTCAGTTTCTTCATCTGTAAAAAAAAGGGATAATAATGCTTGCCCCATCCTTCCTCAGAGGCCAGCATGTAAAACTTTGAGGATGTATAGAAATATGTTATTGTTATTAGTAATATCAATAATAATACTACATCTCTTTAAGGTAACCCCCTTTTTATCGCTTTAAGGCAATTTTCTTTTATTCCAGTCCTGATTATTGGAGTGATCAAGCTATTAATACCATCAGTCCAAGGGTAAGACTTTAGGCCCCTTGGTCACCATGGAAGGGGACGTTTTAGATGAAACCTCTTTCAGATCCTGAATGCATTTTCCATTCTGCTGCCAAATTGACATTCCCAAAGTAGAAGTATGATAGCATAGGGTAGCTGCAAACTCAAGACACTTCAGTGGTTCCCTATCACCTCTAGGACACAAAATAAAAATTCTTCTGTTCACCCATCAAAACTCTTACAATCTGATTCCAGTCTCCCTTTTCAGACTTATTTCATATAATTCCCTATTGTACCTTCTACTTTAACTAAAATGGGCCTGGTAGCTATTCCTTCCACATAGTATTCTGTCTTCTGCCCATGCTGTTTGTACAGGCTGAACTCTATGCCTGGAACACTCTCCCTCCACACTTTGACCTCTTACAATCTTTAGCTAACTTCAAGGCCCTTCTCAGTGATTTCTCCTACATAAAATGCTTCCAAAATTCCCCTCCCTTTCCTCCCAAGCTGTCAACTTTATTCCTTCAGTGTATGTATGTATGTATGCACACATACTCACAACACACACATATGTATATGTATGTATGCATGCATGTGTATACACAGATGTATATACATATATATGTGTGTGTGTATATACACACACAATTAGGTGGCTCAGTGGATAGAGCATGGAGTCTGTAGTCAAGAAGACCAGGAAGACTCATCTTTGTGAGTTCAAATCTGGCCTCAGACCCTTATAAGCTGTGTGACCCTGGGCAAGTCACTTAACTTTATTGGCCTCAGTTTCCTCATCTGTAAAATAAGCTTAAGCAGGAAATGGCAAATCATTCCATTATCTTTGCCAAAAAAACTGCAAATAGGATCCTGAAGAGTCAGACATGACTGAAAACAACTGAATACACACACACACACACACACACATCTATCTATCTATCTATCTATCTATCTATCTATCTATCTATCTATCTATCTATCTATCTATCTATAATATTCTCCTCTTCTTGAGGGTAGGTACTATCTAATTTTTGAATTTGGATTGATCAGTGCCTAGCCCAGTGGCTTGCATATAGTAGTTAGCACTTAATATATTCTAACTGAATTAAATTGAATTTTCTAATGTTTATTCAAACCCTAAGACAGCAGTGTCTTTATACTCTGCTGATAGGAATTCCATGAACTCAAACTAACTCTCTCCTGTCTTCTGGGCACAAGGTACCCTCAGCTGAAGTTGCTTTCCTGCTGTGATGTTAATAAGAGTTAAAGATCTTCCCCACCGATTAATGGACCTGCCCATTAAGGGAAGTTTGATTAGGAGAGATTTTTTTTTTAGGAAGGGCCACACTTTTTGTGAATTTCTAATGAGGCACTAGTTCTCAAGGGTCATGATGCCCTCTGCCTCTGAAAAGTGTATATATACACTCTGAGGTGAGGTTTTGTTTTGGGGTTTACTCATTGGAAGTGTTTGCTTGGCCAGATGAGATTCTGGGTAGCCTCTAACGAGCCTCAGGGTTTTGAAAACCCAGACATTGGTGCTTCTCTTTCTAGTAATGGTCAGACAGTTGGATCTGTCTGTTGATCTGTGATGTATGTATTACTTATGGTCAAACAGTTGGAAGTCCCATCTGTTGGTCTTTATTTCTCTGTATTTTTTTCTGAAGTTCAGGGTGCTGATATTTTCCCCTGAACTTAGTGAATGATATATGTGCTTGATTAAAGAAGATTTTTGACCCCCTAAAAGTTGCTTTCCTTTTAGAAAAACAGATTGAAGGACCTGTACAGCAGGCCCTCCTGTGTATGCTGGGATCCTTGCTATTACACCTGCCTTTATCATCACCGTCTTTCTCAAATTTTTACTCTCCCTTTTCTAAATACCAACAAATTTCTTCTCACTCCTTCCCTCTTTCTCTTCTTCCCACAACAATTGGCCTCTCAAACAGGGGAGCTTATATCTCCAGGGACAAACAAATTCTTAAAAATCTTCATTCAGGTCTCATATCTTCCCCAAAACTATCCTGTTTCTTACATTAGCATTCTCAGAAGCCCATGTGTTCATAAATAGAATATAAAAAGCTTCATCTTCTGCTCATCTGAATGCATATAGTCAACAAATTTAATCCTTCAACCTGCACATTGAAAGGGAAGAGGGTCAGGGCTTCAATTTGTTTATTTCCTTTTTGTCTGTTTGCGTTTTGCTGCAGTTGGGCAAATTGGGAATAAGTATGGGAAAGAAGACCTAGAAGGGATTCCCATTTCTGGCTCATAGTACCCAAGGGTATTTCCAGCTATCTCAAGGGATATCATGAATGGCTAAGAATAACTTTCTCATTTAATAAACAAATAAATGGGATAGCCTTTGAGTAGGAGTGGAAAGTTTCCTGAAATTGAACTAACGTGATATTTCTCAATTTCCGGGACTTCTAATTGGAGGCAAACATTTTGAGCCTGACTAAGGATTAACTTGGTAGAGATTCGAATAAATTTCTGTGCTTTGAAACTATAATCTGGGAACAGGCAAAAGAACTAATTGTTAGAAGAGTGATTGATCTGTGAGATAATGTTGAGCCCTATTTTTTGTTAACCACTAGTCTACCCCATAGTACATATTAAAACCAATTCATTTTTGCACTCCGCCTATAATGAGAATATTAGAAATTCATAGAAAGTCAGGAGCGATGAATCTTTAAAAAAAAAACCTGCACATAAACCCCAGGGCAGCTAGGCCTGGAGTCAAGAAGATCTCAGTTCAAATCCAGTCCAAGTATTATTACCTAAGTAATGCTGAGCAAGCCGCTTAAACTTTGTTTATCTCAGCTACCTCATTGTAAAATAGAGATAATAACAGCACCTATGTCCCAGGGTTATTGGGAGAAACTAATTTAATAATATTTGTATAGCACTTGGCACAATGCCTAGAACACAGTAGGTGCTATATAAATGTTTATGTTTATTGTTATTATTTCCAATTCTGGCTCAGGGATCTCTGCTTCCTGGCTACCCTGATATAGCATGTATCCTTTGGGTTATTGAAGTGTGGACTCTCATCATTCAGCAGCTCATTTAGTTCCATTTTTGTAACTAAAAAGAATTTTAAAAGATCATCTAGTCTAACTTCATCACTTATTAGGGGTATACAAACACATAAATTAACCAGGGTTGGGAACTTCTAGTAAAGAGACTCCCTTCCACATGTCTATCAGCAGATATTCTGCAATTTAAAGTCTTAAAGAATCACCTAGAGGGGTAGCTAGGTGGCACAGTGGATAGAGGACTGGCTCTGCAGTCAGGGATACCTGATTTCAAGTCTGGTCTCAGATATTTATTAGCTATATGACCCTGGGCAAGTCACTTAACCCTGTTTGAGTCCTCCTTTACCCTGTCTCAAAAGAAAGAATCACCTAGAATGCTGAAAGGTTAAATGGCTTTCCCAGGGTCATAGGGCCAGTATTTGTTAGAGGTGGAATTTGAACCCAGGTCTTCTTTGACTCTCAAGTTGGTCCACGACTCATTGCCTCATCCCTCTCAAATCTTCTAACTGTCATTTTGTTGACTTGTAAACGAGCCTTTCCATGTGCATTTGGCCTAGACTATAATTAGAACAAATATAGAAATCTTTGGCTATTCTTCTGATCATTTTGTGGAAGCCTTGATAGGCTTCTAGAGTTGGTCTTTTTTGCTAAGAGGAAAGAGTTGGTCTTTTTTGCTAAGAGGAATTCTAGCTATAAGGTAAGAGAAATGATGTGAGGAATTAATTAATGAGAATTCCAGGTGGCATGGGAGTAGGGGCAGGGGTGAGTGGCTGGGCAAAAGGTCTGAGGCAAAAAACTAAAGGGAAAATCTAGGCCACTGAGATGGAGGGGGGTTGCAATGTAGCCAAGCAATTTTTTTGAGCAGCTTTTGTTTTAAATAGAAAAGCATTCAAAATACAGCTTTCAAAAAGTATGTAGGTGTCTGCAAGCCTTTCCCCTTTTGGGGGAAGGGGAATTGGCTTCTCTTCACTCCCTCTGGAGCTGTGAACCTTCTATAACTCAGAGCTTAGGATCCTCTCGCTACATCTCATTTCCAAACTTCATGAAAAACGATGTGTCAGACACCAAAGTGATTTCAATTTGGCAAATAGTTTGAGAAATGAAACTACTGATTGCTTTGAAACAGATTCAGTGGGGGACAGAACCGTTGAACATCATAAAACTATTCTTTTCAAGAGAGGAAAAAAGTCAACTAGGGGTTTTAAAAGTAAGTGAAAAGGCTTTATTTAAGTCTATCAGTAGGCATGGTACTTTCTTCACATACACCTGGATACATGGGATCACACAGAGCATGAAGTCACAGATTTAGAGGCAGAGGAAATCAAGAAAGTCAAGGTCCAAAGAGGAGAAATGCCTTCCAATGCGTAGTTGCTGCCAACAAATACCTCAAATTTTCCTTTCTTCATTTCAGTATCTATTATTTTCTTTTAAAACTATTTGTCTTTGCTCCTTTTTTTTTTCAGTCACCTTCTTTCCACTCCCCTATTCCCCAGGGTCAAAAGAATAGTGGTTGCTCAAGAAAATAATATTAAAAGTGGGAGACAATATTACCTCCATGAATGAAAATGGAAGGACAAAGCAAGAGGAAATGTACACTCCCAGATGGTGAAATGAAATTAAATAAATGGAAATGGCACTGATAGAGACCAATCCCAGTTCTGAAAGAATGGCCATGGGATAGTGAATAGAAAGTACCAGAAGGTCTGGCAGGCACCAGAGGAGCAGTTCTACAAAATCTAGAAGGATTGGGTGAGTTATATAGACCCAAAAAAGAAGAGAAGTCTACTAAGGCAGAATACCTTTGTAGCCAGAAAGAGAGATAACATTTCACTTCATTCATTTATCTATTCATTTATTTAAAGGGGTGGTATGAGGGCTTGCTGAGCCCTTTACAGAGCTGCTCATCCACCTTTGGTATCCAACTGCTCATCCAACTCTTGCCTGTGGCTCCAAGAAGCTGAAGCTTACAGAGGCCACAGCCCAGTGAAGCCATGTTGGCAGATGGGGTAAACCAGGTTGAGGGAAATTGACAGGCCTCAAACCTGTTGGTATATTAGGGGCATGTCTGCCTTAAGCATATGAAGACTTTTGTGGGCAGAATAGGTGGATGAAAACAATTTGTTCCAAAAGCCATCAAGGGCCTAAAGTTTGGTCAGACATCAAATATGCCATGGTTATCCATCGCCTCCTAGGCCATCACCAATCCTAACTTTTTTCTCGCTACTAGACTTTGATGATTCTAGAATACAGAGTGAGGCTGATGAATTTGTGCAGTTTTGCCTCACTTACATCCAATTTATGGGCAAGTCATCACCCCATTATTGGTCATTGAAAATGAAGGGCAAATAACAAGAAAAACATTCATTTAAAATATATTTATTAAGCACTTACTATATGCCAAGATTTTATCTGGGTATTGGGGATGCAATGGAAAAAAGATGAAATACTCTTTGCCCTGAAGCATCTTATATACTATCAGGTAAAGTAATATCTACATGTATAAATGAAACACTCTATTCAAGGTTATTCTTGAGTGGGGCTCCCTCTGTCCCCTATTAAGATAACCCTAGGACAGTGTGCCGTACGTTGTAAGGAGACAATGGCTGATTGATTGAGATGTGCATAAATAGGTCTTACTTCTGATTGCTGGCGGATATGCTTTGGAGAAGGAGTTCTGGAGAGATGGGTTCAGGGAAATGAATCACAAACATTTTGGGCGCTTGCCAGGATTCCTCAGAGATGAAGACATAGAGGGAAAGTTCCTCCACCTCAACCATGAACATTTCTCTTGACTTCTAGTACTTGCACCCCTAGAGATTACTAAGCAAACTCATCTTGGTGAGATCATTCCCTCCTTCTTTACTTTTTAAAGCTGAGAATAGCTTAGAAAAACCGAGCATAATGCCACTTGGGAAAATATGGACTTTTATGAAATATAGGACTTCTAAGCACTACGGATAGAAAGACTAAAACTGGGGAGAAACTTTGAAGTTCAAATGCAAGAATGAAGAGAAACATAAAAAGGTAAACATGAATGAACAATGTTAAAAAGACTAAACAAGGATGGGGAGATGATACATGTGTCCACTCTGCTCTTGAGGAGAGTCTGGGTTCATAGAGGGAGTACAATTAGACAAGACCTGGGAGTAGTTATGTAATAGCTTGATGATCTTAAGAAAAGAATGAAAAAAAGAAGGGAAAAATAATATACTGTGTGTTGGGGTAAGGGAAAGGAAGGCTAGAGAAATTTATCTCTCATAATCAGGGTATACAAGAGAGATCTATACAAAACAAGGAAGGAATGTAGGGGAATGGCTGACATTTGACCTCACACACACAGTCAGGCATAGAAGTCCATTTTATTCAACTGGGAAATAGTAGAGAAAGGAGAGAAGGAAAAAGGGTGATTTAGGGGGAGGGCAGATTAATGGTGGAATTAGGCCTAAGCAAAACAAATTCTAAAGATGTACAAAGATATTTATAGCTCTTTATAGGTGACAAAGAATGGGAATCTGAGTGGGTGCCCATAAATTGAGGAATGAATGAACAAGTTATGGTATATAAATATGATGGAACACTATTATGTTGAATGCTTATCAGCATAATGACCAACCAGGATTCCAGAGGACTGATGATAAAATAGGCTACCAATCTCCTGACAGAGAAGCAAAGTACCTGAATCTAGAATGAAGTGAACATTTTTTAGGACATGGCCAAGGTGGAAATTTGTTATGATTGATTACATATGTTTTTAATAAGTCTTGTTTTTCTTGTGTTCTTGGGATAGTATGGATTAGTATGGGAGGATGAGAAGATAGACCTTGACTGATTAAAACAAAATATTTTTTTAAAAGAGAAAAACTTAGCAACTTAGATCAATACAATGGTTAACTCTTGAGGACTCATGATGAAACATCTGACAGAGGTGTTGGACTCCGTGTACAGACTGAGACATATATCTTTTTAGACATGGCTAGTAAGGAATTTTGTTTTGCTTGACTATACTTGTTTTTGATGGGGGTTTTAATTTTCTTGTTTTCTTAATGGAGAACAGGAGAGAGGAGAAGAGGGAGATAAGACTGATCTTTAAAAATAAAATAAAATTTAATTTAAAAAAGAAAAGAAATATACGAACTATTTGTGATAGTCTTTTGTGTAACCACCTTTGGTGAGAAGGAACCAATCTGCTATAGGAAACTAAGTCTCACCCTCCCTTAAAAGCCATGCCACTAGTGGCAGCAGCCCTGGCCTTCCTAAATATTGTGTCCCTAGGATACCGATATTTAAATGTGTATATAAACATAATTCTAGTCCAATAAGCTTCTTGGAAAATAGGTCAGGGAAAGATAGGTAAGCACTACAGTGTAGATCAAATATCTATCCATATCACGTAGGAGAGAGTATTAGATTTAGAAAGCAACAAAGTACATATATATTCTACGTGCACCAAATATGTTCAAAGTAATTTCGAGGGGGATGCTAGCAACTAGGGGGAATAAGGCAAAGTCTGATGTAGGAGGTGTCACTTGGGCTGAGGTTTGACAGAAGATTCAGCTTGGAAGTGGTTGAAGTGGAGGAAGCACATCCTAAACCAGAGAGTTGACCTTTACTAAAGCAGGTGGTGCTTGGTCTTTATTAAGTCTGGATCTGAGGTCTATGCCTTCCTGGAAGTTCATATTAGTACAAAGGGCATATACCAGAGGAAACCCAGAAAATGGAAAGCAGGAAATGAGATATCACTTTCAAAAGACACATAGGAAAATAGGAAAACAATCTTTAAATAGTAAAAAAGCAAGGGAAACAGATAGACAAATGATTTAGGGATATTTTCAGGCCATTTTCCTACCACTATATAAAATCATAGAATGTGCGAGCTGGAAGGAATCTTAAAAAATATCTAATTCTAGGGTCTTTAATCTGACCCCAAATTGTCCACAAAGTTAGTTGGCAAAAATACATATTTATTTTCACCAACCTTGAACTGAAATTTAGCATTTCCCCCAATTCTGAGTGTAAGAAAACATTGTTTTGAGAAGGGGTCAAGTGACCTCACCATACTGTCAAAAGGATCAATGACATTAAAAAAAAATGTTATGGCTGTTGTTGATAGGCAGTGGCTTATCTGCCTAATCTGATCCAACTTCCTCATTTACAGATGAAGAAAATCAGAGCAGAGAGGCAAAGAAGGGACTTTCTCAATGTCACACAGCTAGTTAGAATCAACAGCTGAACCCAGGCCACAGATTCCCATTGCTACGTATTATGCATGACCAAGAGCTATATGATGACTAGCTTGATTTGTAGAAGGAGCAAAGAAAAAGAATGTTTGTCAGTTAAGAATTCAATATAGGGAAATCAAATTTAGAAAACAGATATAATATAATCTTTATGCACAATCATATTGTTCAGTAGGATAATTGAATAGGAAGGGCAGCTGGGTGGCACAGTGATGGAATGTGAGGCCTGGAGTCAAGGAGACTCATCCTCCTGGATTCAAATCTGGCTTCAGACACTTCCTAGCTGTGTGACTTTGGGCAAGTCACTTCAACCAGTAGACCTCAGTTTCTTTATCTGTAAAATGAGTCACAGAAGGAAATGGCAAACAACTGCAGTATTTTTGCCAAGAAGACCCCAAATGGAGTCACGAAGAATCAGATACACCTGAACAAGTTAGATAGAAGATAGGTGGAAATTACTAGACTAATTATCATAAAATATGGCTTTGAATAAGATCTTTTCCTGTTTGAAAATTTCTGACTTCCTATCACTTTTGAAGTTAAGGTCAAATTCCTTAACCTGGAATTCAAGGCTTTTGAACTGGACTCTAGCCAGTCATTGCTTCCCTATGTGAATCCTCTCCTCTGTTCTGGCCAAACTAGCTTCCTCACCAGTTTTGAAAAGAGTCTTTTCTTCTCACCTCTTTACTTTTGTACACACTACTCTACCTTCTTAGAATATCTTTTCCCCTCCTATCTGCTTGTCCAAAGAAGTAACCAAAGGAGTTGGTTAAATTGGGTTCTTGTCTCCTTCCTTCTCCCACTCCTCTACTTTGGGTAATTCTGCTGAGCGCTGCTTTTCTCATTTGTAAAATTAGGCTCATTATATCTGACCTGTTTATTTCCCTGACTTGTGAAGATAAAAAGAGAAAATGTATGTGAACTCTTTCAGAATTATAAGGCATTATAGAAGTATAAAGGAGTTCTATTCTTCTTAAGGAGTAGGAAAGGGAAATCAGAATTTATATAGCTTTTACTACCTGATAGGCATTGTGCTAAGTATTTTATAACTATAATCTCATTTGATCCTCCCAACAGCCTTGAGAGGTAAGTGCTTTATATAGTTGAGGAAACTGAGGCAAATTGAGGTTAAATGACTTGCACAGAATCACACAGCTAATAAATGTTTGAGACTGGATTTGAAACAAGTCTTCCTCACTCCAGATCCAGCATTCCAATCCACTGTATCATGGAGCTGCCTTTTAATTATCTTTTAAGACCTAGCTCTAATGACATTTCTTCCTCAATGCCTTTTCTGCCCTCTTCTCAGCTTGAAGTGCTCCCTTTATAGCAATTATTGCTCATATAGCTTAGTTGGCAATTGATGAGATATTTTCATAGTCATTGATCTCAAACCTTAACCCTAACTCTCATTATGCAAACGAGGAAACTGAGGTCCAGAGATATTATAACTTCCTCAGTGTCACATACAGATAGTAAGCATCAGAGTTGAGATTTGGTCCTCTGACTCCAAAACCAGTGCTCTTTCTACTGTATTACGTTGCCCCCTATGTAATTCTTTGACTGTTATTTTGAGTTACTATTTAAATTTGCAAAGTAGTGAGGCAGAATGGTGGATGTAGGATTTGGAGGCTGGAAATCTCAGGTCTGATACTTACTACCTGTGTGATCCTGGGCAAGCCTCTGTTTCCTTACCTGTAAAATGGAGTTAATGACATTTATATTACCTCACAAAAAAGCATGGTAAGGAAAGACTTGAAATCCTGAGAATGCTATATGTATAAGGAGTTTTGTCTTTTTCATGGGTTATCATGACCAGAAATTCATAGTCCCTCTGACACCTGTCCCTAGATACTATGGGGATCCAGGTAAAACCGCTTGACTCAGAGGTGATTAAGTGTAAACTCTTGATTCTACAGTGGAAGAAACTGATGTTGAGAAAGGTCATATGAGGCCCAAAGTCACATAGGTAGAATTAAAAAAGCATTCTCCCATCACCAACCTTCTGAAGATGAGTCTTTCTTCACTTAGGTAGGTTGAGCCTAAAATGGCTGACAGAATCTGTCCCCCAAACCCATTCACAGTAGTGAAAGTGATGGGTCTAGCTATCTATACCAGAAAAACAAGGTAGATGAAAAACATCCATGAATTTCCCAGACTGTAACACATAACAACTGTTTTGGTGCATCTGTGGAGTGTTTAAGGTTGAAGACTTTTATAGGTTCCAACAGGGCCTCTGTAAGGGCAGAGATGATCAATAATTTCCTTTACAACTTCTGACTTTGCACTTAAGAAAAAAAAATAATTGGGAAGAGGGACTGAATAATATACAGATTAGAAGGTTGGGGAATTGATATGCTACAGGAGAAAATCTTATGGAAGTTTTTTTTTTTTTAAATAGACTACATTTATTCAAAACTATAAATCTTGCTGACCTGTATTCCAGGGATCAAAAAATAAAATTGGCTGAATTTCCTGCAATCTTCAAACATTTGAAGAGCTCTCTTGTATAAGATGGGTCACCAGCTGTTCTTAATCTCTAATAGGATCTAAAGCTTAAAGAGACCTCAGACCAGGAAATCTTAACCTTTTTTGTGTGCTCCAGACCCCTTTAGCAGTCTGGTAAAGCATATGAACCCATTTGCAGAATAATAAGATTTTTTAAAAAATTCAAAATTGAAGGAAATGTTAAATTTCAGTTTGAGATTGTGGGGATAAAGATATAATTTTCCCATTTAAATTCATAGTCCCTCTGATACATGTCTCTGGATGCTATGGGGATCCAGGTAAAACCCCTCAACTCAGAGGTGATTAAGTCCAACCCCCTGATTCTACAGTGGAAGAAACTGATGTTGAGAAAGGTCATGTGAGTCCCAAGGTCACATAGGTAGAATAAAACAAGCAAGAGTCCTATCTAGTCCTTTGGATTGCAAATTCAACATTTTTTTCCTGCTTCCCTATGGTATTTCTCAGTGCAGTTTCAAAGAAGAAAGACACCAAATATATAATAAAAAATATAACTTAGGTATAAAAATCTGAGTAGTATGAATTGTTAAGCATTGAAATGTGTCACCAAAGGACATTATGGATTCTTCTTTCCAAAAAAGGTGAGTTGGCATTTTGCTGGGATGATCCATGTGTGGGGCCAGCCTGAAGGCAAGAGAATGAACCAGGTGATTTTTTTTCAGGTCACTTCCAAGTCTAAGATTCCATGAAATCGCTTCCTTGGTGTTTTTCATTAATTGACTTAACTACTTCTCATAACATAGAGCTATGCTACCTGGTGAGATCCAAGAACACAGTACAGCATGTGCCCTTGACTGGATGCTCTGCCAAAAGTACTGTTTGTTTGAACTGGATAGGCTCATTTCCTGTAGAATTTAAGGAGTTACCAGCTCTTTGAAAAAAATAATCCCAACCTTTCTGCTGTGAGTGAGGCATTTCTGTGCAGCTTTTAGGTTAAATATCAGCCTGGATGAGAAGGTCACTTTTTACACACACACACACACACACACACACACACACACACACACACACACACACACACACACACTCACACACACACACACCAGGCCAAACGCCTGCTTTACAAACCACCAACACTTACCATGTCTGACGTTCCAGCTGTTCAAAGTTTGAAGAAAAATCCATGGGGTAAGTGATTGAGTTGCCCTGTCTCTGTTACAGGGATGCTGTGGGATGAATCTAAGGCAGACATACCAAGGAAATCATGCCAAACTGTATGCCTTTTAATCAACATGAACAGTTTTGACTGAAATCAGTGGGAATGGTCAACCTTGATCTCAGGCAGGATTTATTTTGATTGGCAATTATGTTGGCTAAGCCCAGCAAACCAGCACTTGAGTTTGTACTTTTCAAAAAAGTTCTCTCGTCCTGTTTTCATACTAATTTCCTTTCCCAACTTGTGCCATGAATCCTTAAACTGAGGTAGCTTTCAGATGCTCTGCCTCAATTCATTTATTTTGTTAGGGATGGATTTAGAGATACAACTCTACCTGGTTAATATCACACACATGTGTTTCCCTACTTCTACTATACCATTCAAGTTCAGACCCTCATCACATCTTACTTTCCTCCCAAAAGAACATAAACTACTTAAAGGAAGACTTTTTAAAAAAGGAAGACTTTTCATATTTCATTTTTCATTACCAACATCTTCCCCGTTATTCCTCCCTCTCTCCCTGCCCAGAAAGCCATCTCACATAACAAATAACATTTTTAATGAAAAAAGAAGGAAAATCAAGAAAAATGGATTAATACATTGAAAAATCCTGAAGATGGTTGTGAAGACATTGACTTTTTGCTTTTTCTTTGTGTTCCTGATGCTTGGCACACAGTAGGCACTTAATGAATCCGTGTTGTCTGATTGAGTCTCACTTGGACTGTGGTGTTAGGTTTCTGACTGGTCTCCCTGCCTCCATTCTCTCCAAACCATTCCTTGCACAATTGTCTAAATAATCTTCCTCTGGCACAGGGCTAACCATTTCCCTCCTGATACAAAAAAGCTGGAATAATTGTGATTTAGTAGTTTACAAAGAACTAAGGGGACCTTGTTACTTCCTTCACAGCTCAGCTCCGCCATCCCAGCCCTTCCTTCCTCACTTTTATGTCCTGCAGAAATGCAATGTTGCTGTGTCAGCATTAAAAGTGCCAGCCCGCACAGCACTAAGGGCAAGAAGACAAATTGCAGCCAGTGAACATTGGCAGTGAAGATATTTATAATTTGTTTGGGACTTTAAATAGATGTTTGAACTCTGTGGCAAATCTTAATTTAGATAAGTCTAAGTGCACATGAGAGGTTTTAGTCATTTCTTAGGAGCAAACAACTCATAGCATTTCAGAGGAAGGGGGAGTGGGCCACTTCACATGCTGGTCTTTTGGGGGAGAGGACAGGTTTTTGAAGAAAATTTAAGGTGATAGCTCATTATGCTCCTTCTGTGAAACTCAAGAAAATAGGAGGTCTGATGTCATATCAGTATTTGTGATTGTTTCCACACTGCTCTCTCTTTAGCACCTAACTCTGAGTCAGAGGCTGTCTCAGAAGGAGCTGTGGTATCCCAGGAGGTTTATTTAGCAGGAGCATAGTACTCTTGCTAAGTTAGGAATGTGGGTTGTTTTTCTAATCAAAAAGAAGAGAAGAGTATGGTAGATCCAAAGTGAAGATTTTGCCCTGGTTCTGAAAACAGAATCTCCAATGGAACATCAGTCAACTTTCAGTATTGTAGGCAGAAAGACAGCCCTTGTCAATATGGCATCAGTGATGAAATTGATGCATAGGGCAACAAGGAAAGAACTTCAGAAAGTCTGAACTAGAATGGTGGCAGTAGGAGTAGAGGGGTGAATTGTGGGATATTAACAAGATTGGATTGAAGGATCTCTGAATTCCTCATCTACAAAAACACAACTGTTGGAGGTTTCTACTTCCTCATCTGTAAAATAAGGAAGTTGACCTAGATCACCTCTAAGGCAGGCACCAAATCCTATAAAAACTGCAGGACAATGTCTCAGGTAACCACAAATGGAATTCCATTCAAACATTTACTAAGTACCTATTATATGCAAAATATTAGAGCAGGCATTGGGGAATATAGAAAGATCAATAATATATGGTTCCTGCCCTCATAGATATTAGTGTGTAAGTTTTATAAATGACCTAATAAACACTCAAAAAATTCAATTTTTACATAATTATTTAAACCCCTATTTTGTGCATAGTACTGTGTGCTGGGGAGAGATGCAAAGCTCTATAAGTCATGATTCCTGTCCTCCCAGGTCTTGCAATGTAATAGACAAGCTCTTCTGAGAATCAAGGTTAAGGGTGGGGATGGGGGTGGGATGGGGAGGGGTCATTCTATTAATGATTGACCCATGGCTCCCAGATTGGCTACTTATACAAGGTCAATAATATAACCACTGGCCTCTCTGACCTTGAAATTTTAGATTCAGGGAAACTAGAATAGTTCACAAGAGGAGGAGTCATGACTTGTCCCTCTAACATGAAGCAGACTTATGGATGTCAGGTTTATGGTAGTCTGGCTCATGAGCAAAATGGTAGGATATGGCTTTTATCCTTAATTTTACTAATAAATAGTTTGTATCTAATTATATCTTCCCCAATTTACTCATTTGTCTTTCTCAACGTTGCTTTTCTTAATAATAACACAATATGGCACTTCAGAGTTTAAAAAGCACTTTCCCTACAACTTCATATTGGAAGTAATGCAAGTATTATCTTTACTATATGGATGAAGAAACTGTAGCTTGTGAAAATCAAGTGGCTTGCATGCCTATAGTAACATTCCTATTGTTAGTAGACCCCAAATGTGAGTTTCCTGGTTCCAAGTTCCAAGTTCTTTCTACCACATCAGAATCTAAAGGCAAAGCAAGTCCAGTTTGCAAAGTCCATAAGTCTTAAGTAAAAGTAATCACAAAAAATGCAATTTGTGGATGAGAGGCAGTTCTTTCTTATGCCTACTTAATTACATACCTCATTTAAATCTGGAATTTCAGATTTAGAGGTGGAAGGGAACTTAGTCTGACCTCTTCATTTTACAGATGAGGAAACCGAGGCCCAGAGTGGTTTGGAGGCTTACCTAAGTTCACATAGTAAATAGCAGAGCTGGAATTCAAACTCAGATCCTCTGACTCCTAATCCAAAGCCCTCTGATGGAACCATTTCTTCTTGTTCTGTGCAAACCTCTTCACTGCTTTGGCTCTCATTTTCCTTAAATGAGAAGGTTGAACAAGATGATCTCTAAGGTATATTTTCCAGCTTCACATTCTGTGATTCTATTTTTATTAAGGTATTATTTAAAGGCC
The DNA here is from genome assembly GCF_028372415.1 of Notamacropus eugenii. NCBI lineage: Eukaryota > Metazoa > Chordata > Mammalia > Diprotodontia > Macropodidae > Notamacropus > Notamacropus eugenii. The sequence continues at coordinate 230,453,930 of NC_092873.1, read as the reverse complement.
TGGTAGCTCTGAAGTATCACCTACATCTTCTCCCTCACTACCCACCCTCACCCTTTGTTCTTATTTGAGGAAAAGCTTGAATGTGTCATGCTGTATATTCAGTTTTCTTTGAAGATTTCAAGGAGGCTAGTCTGAAGATAGCTACAGCTTCGTCAAAGCATTACTTCTAAGCTACTGAAGCTCAAGGCACAATTTTCTTTGGGTCCTTATCCCAGAATTCATCTCATCTTCCTTTCAAGGGAATATTCCACCTGGACTCCCTGTTGTCACTTGTCACCTGAACTGACAAGGTGTACAAGGCCAGGGCAGTTGACCAGGATCATATGCTCTGATATCCACACCATTACTAGAGACTAGTCTCTCTCTGTCTCTGTTTTTCTTTCTTTCTCTCTCTCTCTCTCTCTCTCTCTCTCTCTCTCTCTCTCTCCCTGTATTTATGTATGTACATATGTAGATATAAGTTTGTCTATATATACATGCATATATACATACACACACACAGAATTCAGAAGGGGTACTTGCTTGGGGTTATAGTGACTCTTCCTTAGACAGTAATGAAAGAGTAAAGGCAGATGGCCTGGAGGCCTCCTCCTTAAAATGTAAGTTCCTAGAGGAATACCAATCTGCAGGGCAGAGAGAACTTCTAAGATGAGGTTACATGAACAGATGGATTTTCTAGCTTGAGAAGATTTCTGGGAGACAGTGGGTGAAGGCAACTTCCAGGATGAGAAGACTCAAAAATCGTATCTAACTCTTGCACTCAATGACTCTGTGTCTGTAGTGTTTTAGGTTCCAGGAAGAGAGAAGAGTGAGGATAGACTTCCACATGCCAAGAGACAATACATTCTAATGGAACGACCCCTAGGCGTGTTGGAGATCCTAAGTAAACTTTACTACTAGTTAGCCCTAAGACCTTGTTACTCAGGCTTACAACCTTGGTGTCATCCTTGACTCCTCATTCTCCCTCAATTTTGATGTCCAAAACACTGCCAAATCTTGTCATTTCTACTTTAAAAACACCTATCTATTCACATAGGTACAACCCGATTCAAGGCCTTCATTAGCTTTTGCCTGGACTATTGCAATTTTCCTCTAACTGGTCTCTCTACCTCAAGGCTCTCACCATTCCAATCCCTTCTCCACTCTGCTGTTAAGATGATTTTTCTGAAATATAGGTCTATTTATACTCCTCTTCTCCATACCCCCTCCCCACCAAGTGAGCTCTAGTGCCTTTTTATTATCTCTATAATGAAATGTAAAGTCCTCTGTTTGGCATTTTTCCTGGTTTCCCCCCTGACATTAATGCTTTCTCCCAGATTACCTTCTATCTTTTTTGCATATAGCTTGAACTTCTTTAGTTATTTACAAGTTGTTCCCAGACATTAAAATGTATGTTTCTGGAGTTTTTGCCTATCTTTGTTTCTCTAGCATGATGCCTGGAAAATAGTGTTTAATAAATACTTTTGGTCATTGATTTTATTATTCTATGCCTCAGTTTTTTTCAACTGTAAAACAAGAAGATTGGATTAGATCACCACAAAGGTGTTTTCCAACTGTAACACTATGAGTTCCACGGACTCGATGAGTCTGTGGAACACATCCAAGCAGAGAAATTCAGAATTGAAGGGCAGGTTCTAGCAAAGAGCAGATAGATATGCCAGGAGAAGCAGACATAGCAACGGACACAAACAAGTTTTTACTCCTTCTGATTCTTCTTGGATCAACCTTTTCCTAATACCTCCCTGAAATTTAACACTTGGTCCCTTCTCTCTTCCTCAAATGAACTGAACCCAAGGGCTTCTGTGCTGTGATTCTGAGCCCAACAAACTGCTATACCAGACTGAAATGAGAAGAGTGAAAGGGAAGATGGTTTATACTTAACAATGGAAAGAATGTGCCCTGCACTGTCAGTTTCAGCAACATGGGACAAGACTAAAATTTCAATCTTAAGCCTATCCAGAGATGAGACCCAAATCAGTTTCCTTTCAGGAGAGAGGTGATTTGGGTGTTAGGGAAAGAACTGGAAAAATTTGATTCTGCTGTTTTGGGCAGAGTAAAAAGTATTAGAAATTACTAAATAAACACTAGTTTGTGTGTGGGAGGGGCAGGAATTGGAAATTTTTCCTCAATTTGACTTTAAATTTGAAATCATCTTATTTCATCCTATAAATTGTAAATCAAAGATAGACAGCCAAGAGAAGGGATATTTCCAACAATTAAAAGAAGAAGGAACAAAAAACCATGTCTATCAAGAAAAGATAGCTGGCATTCATATGTGAATGGCATTTTAGACAAGTGAAAAGTGGTGATAATTCATGGAGTCAACAGTTTTATATATTTTCACTCCAATATGTGACACAGCTCTTACTGCGCACAAATCGTTATGTCTAAATGATAATATTATTTTAGGATATACCTTACTGTATGCTAATATAGTGTTTGAATAATGCATTAAGTAAAAAGCAGGAGAAATAGTTTGCTATATTCCAAGTATAGGTTATTTATGTATTTATTTTTAATAACATTCAATAACCAACAGAAAATAAAGAAATAGTGTCACCATCTCAATAATTACAAAGTTCTTGGACTTTCACTTTCCATTTAAATGAACTTGTACCTCTTTTAAAAAATTCATTTAGCCTTTCACTTGTGAAAAAAGAAAAGCTAGCATTTATATAGCACCTTCTCTGTATCTACTGTGCTAAAGAAGTTCTTTACAATTGTTATCTCATTTGAGCCACACAATAACCTCGTGAGGTTGGTGATGTTATTATCCCCATTTGCCAGTTGAGTAAACTGAGGCAGATGGAGGTTAAGTGAATTACCTAAGGTTACACAGCTAACTAAGTGTTTGGGGCCAAATTTGAACTCAGGTCTTCCTGACTCCTGGTCCAGCACTTTACCCACTGTACCACCCAGCTGCATTAACACAACAAGAACAATTTTGACTACTGAAGTCTGCCTTGCTAATTTCCTCTTGTTTCTCATAACTATGACCCATGCCATTCCCATGATTATATTCTAGCTGTTATGACAGGTCTTCAGGGATATATTAGTTCATAGCTCTCCTGACCTCTTCTGACCCTCCAGCAAATCTTCAGATGCTCTTGGTCCATCGCTTTTGAATTGGGTGCTTCCTTCAGATTATGATGGCCAAGATTACAGTCCACGCAAGAGATATTTTATTGGGATCCTAGTATCATTTATCTCTCCAGGGAATATTGTTGCTAAGATAGCAACCTGCATTTAGTGGAATACTAGTGGTGGAATATGTGAATTAGTTGGACACGTGTATGTGTGAGCAAGCTCTCAGATCTAGTGTTCTAGGTTATAACCCTGCCAGTCATTGAGATAGTGAAGTTGTGTCCCCTGGATCCAGAAATCTGAACTCTGAAACTCTCCATATGATTCATTTGTATAAGAAGTGGTCTTTTAAGGATTCCAAGTTCTCCAGTTCAGTTGTCTTAACCTAGAGAACAAATCAGGGTATAGGAGAATGTAAGGACAGAGTCAAGTCATTCCCTGAGGATCTCGGAGAACTCTCCAACCTCTCTGAAGATCCCCCTCTTCTTTACATTCAAAATGTTGGGAAAAGTACAAATTAAGACTCCTTGGAAGAGCCCTCAAGTCCTCAGGACACAAGTGTCATTTAGGGTGGGACATGTTACCACACCAAAGAATAGGACTCAGCAGTCAAATAACTAGTCCACTCTATCAAGTACCCCCACTTCTAATTGAAGCTCCATTGGCCCTATTTGTTCTTCTTCCTAATGCTTCTGGCTATTGTCACTGATCTTAGACTTCCACTGCTTTGCCACTCCTTGCCTACTTGATCAAGACTTGGCTTGTTGACCACACCCCTGTTGGCTCCCCGTCACCTGCCCAGCTCCCATATATAAACACATGCATCTAGTTCCAGATCTGGCCTACTTCCTTTCTTTCCTTTGGGCTCCCCCAACTTTGACCCCCAGCTACTGGGACATTTGCCCGCCTAAACTCTACAAGTACCAACAGCCACTCTTGTTCCTGTACTATTGACTCCACCCTTTGGCCACCATCCTGAACTGCAATTACCAACAGCTGCCAACCAGCCCCACCTGCCTTACTTTGGTGGGAATTCTTCAGGGAGTTCCACCCAGTTGCATTCTGCCAAGTTGGCTCATTTTGAGTCACTGTGGGTACTGAGGGACATTGACCTTGGTGATGGAGGGAGCAATGGAATACATGGAAGACATGATAGATATTGGAGATGTGGGAAAATCACAGCTGTGGGACATAGGATTGATTACCTTCTTGATGAAAAAAGGACCCAGGAAGGTATCACATTACTCTTTAGAAGGCTGAGTGGGATAAAGATAATGAGAAGATCGACATTCCTGCTTGGTTACTTGCAGAAGTTCCCCCATGAATTTTTACTTGTTTGTCTCAGTCTTTTAGGGTGGTTTGACCTACTGAAATATTAATCAATTGTAATTCAGTTGTTTGGCTTGAAGATCTCTGAGATAAGTGTACAAAGCTAGGATGGTAGTTACAAGAGTGAGCTTATGATTATCTGGGGGAAAATAGCTTACATTTATATAGTACTCACTAGTACTCTGTAAGGTGGGTAAGTACAAATATAATTTCCATTTTATACACAGGAAAACTGAGTTCAATGAAAAAATCTAGAGGCATCATACCATAATTTTTATAGCTATAGCTGTGGCTGGAGAAGGTTATTTATTTTTCCAGGCCACTATTTCCAAGTACGCACCTCAAAGTTTTGCTGTGTTGTTCTCTCAGACCCATTGCCACCAAAGATCCAGTGATGAGGGTAGGGTTTTGAGCAGGTCCACAGAGCTTGGTTGGAAGACCTGTCTAGGCAATCTTTACTAGCAAACGATGAGAAGCATAAATGTAGAAGCTAAGTGAACAGGATTCATCCCTCCAAGTTTTGCTGATAGCTCTAGGAACTTAGGGCATACAGAATTCTTAAAACAAACAAACAAAAAATAACTTGAACTGAAAGCTTTCTTCTTATATCACCTTCATTTCTCAACATATCCTTCCTTCTCCTTTATAGCAAAAGAAAAGATGATGAAAAAGCAGTTTTGTCAAATTATTTAACACTACCTGTAGTCTGTGACTTTTGCAAAGAAGGGAGAGAGGTACATTCTCAAATCCCTACTTCAGGGTCAAGGGTGGCCATCACAGGTACCCAGCATTCAGTTCTGATTTATCGTTCTTATTCTTTCCATCTACATTATTGTGGTCCTCATGTCCATTGTTCCCTGGATCTGCTTATCTTACTTTGAATTAATTTATATGCCCTCCTGTGTCACTCTGTATTTTTTCATATTCATTGTTTTTTATTGTACAGCAATATTCCATTACAGCTTGTTTAGAAATTCCCAGATCAATGGATATCTCCCTTATTTTTGTTTGCTTACTAGCGTACAAAAGTCTCCTATAAATATTTTGATGTAATTATGTCATTCTATCCTTTCTGATTCTGATGGTCTTTTCTCAATCCTCATCCTTCTTGACCTCTCTACAGCCTTTGTTATTGTTGACCACTTTATCTTCCTGGATGTTTTCTCTTCTTTTTCTGACACTTCTCTCTCCTGGTTCTCCTCTTACCTGCATAACTAGTCCTCAGTCTCCTTCCCTGGATCATCCATCATCCATAATACATTCCTTATCTTGGATATATTACAAGGTTTTATACTCGGCCTTCTTCTCTTTTCTCACTGTATTCTTTTGCTTGATCATTAGCTCCCATAGATTTAATGATCAACTCTATGATGTTGCTCCAGAATAATATATATCCAGGCCCATTCTCTCTCCTGACTTCCAGCCCTACCCCTCAACTGCTTAAGAGACATTTTAAAGTAACATCCCAAACTCAACATTTCTAAAACAGAATTCAGTATTTTACACTCCAATCCCACCCCTATTACAAAATTCTCAATTTCTAGCAAGTTACATCATCCTTCTGATCTCCCAAATTCACAATATTCTCAACTTCTCAATTTTCCTTATCAAACATATTCCAGTCGTTGTCATTTCTACCTCCATAATTCTTAAGTCTGTCCCTTTACCACTATTTTCACTCAGGTGGAGGTACCTTGTTACCTCTTCAGTTTAGGTCCTTATCTCTTCTTTCCTGGACAATTGTGATGACAAACATTGGAAGTCCTGAGATGAAGTCTTGGCTCTGCTACTTGAAACCTATGTGAATGTAGGCAAGTCACTTATCCTCTCTAGGCCTCAGTTCCTCATTTGTAAAATGACTCAGGATGACAAGACAATTTCTGCAGTAAATTCTAACTCCAAATCTATGGCTTTATGAGTCTATGGTCTATGATCCAATCCAGAGACAGGGAACCTGTGGCTTCGAGGCCACATGTAGCCCTCTAGGTCCTCAAGTGCAGCCCTTTGACTGAATCCAAACTTCACAAAATAAATGCCTCTTGATAAAAAGATTGTTCTGTGAAGCTTGGATTCAGTCAAAGGGCTGCACTTGAGGACCTAGAGGACCTTGAAGCCACAGGTTCCCCACCCCCGAATCAACTGCCGATTCATGGCAATTCTGCCTCCAAAACATTTCTCCTATTTGTTCCATTTTCACCACCGACATGGCTACTACCACAGTTTAGGCTTTTTGTCATTTCTCAGCTAGACTCCTATAATAGCTTCATTATTGTTCTTTTCCATATGGTCTCTCCTCTCTTGAACCCATTCTCCACCCCTGCTACAAAAATTATGTTTGAAGACAGAGTTGCTCAAAATCTTTAGTAGTTCTCTATTGACTTTAAAATTAAATGCAAACTCTTCAGCCTGGTATTTTAAAGCTAGATCCTATGTCTCTTAACAGAATTATTTCATATTACTTTATCTTCCAGACAAACTGGCTGGCTAGGAAAATGCTTGCTGCATTGTTTGGAAAACCTTATTATTACATTGTTTGAATATAGTTTTATATGATGAAGGACTATTTGAATCTAGAATGTCATGCTGATCTCACTGATGCTCCAGGGAAGGAGATGGCTGTAATGTTTTGAGTCCATTCAACCAGCTCTAGTTTGGGGTCTACCCAAAGTTTGCATTTTGGGTTCCCCAATAGCTTGTGCCCAAATTTTACTGAATTTTTATACTTACTTCCTCAGGCAACCTTACCTGGGAAATGGCCTTTCCTGGAAACTGCCTGCTATGGCACCCAACTGCTTGTTATTATGGCTTTGTTTTAATTCTATATTAATGTAAGCCTCACAGAGACCTGAGAGAGGGGGAGTCATACCTTTTTCCAGCTTTCTCTTTTGCCAAACCAACTTAAAAGTCTTTCTAAAATTTTATTACTTTTGGCTTTTGTTCTCAGTGGACAATATTCCACCCCCGTATCCATGGTTTTGGAAGGAATGTGCTCCTTACTCTTCTTTGATACTTAGAGTCGCTAACTTTCTTGAAAATTTAGCTCAGGTGCTACATCTAACTCTAAAACTTTCCTGATTCCCCCCAGTTTTAAGTGATCTTTCCCCTTTCAATAATCTTTATACTCTATTTGTTTATGTACATTCTAAGGTTCCTCTTCCTTCAGATCCAAGTAAAATAGAAACTCCTTAAGGGTAGGGAGTTTTTGTTTTTGCCTTCCCATCCCAATCACCTAGTACCACGCCTACCAAAAACACAAGTGTTTGATAGATGTGTGTTAGCTTAAATTGACAAAAAGTGACATTACCTCGGTTCTGGCCTCAGCTCTACTACTAACAAGCTGTATGCTTCTGGACAAGTCATGTGGTCTCTTTGTACATCAGTTTACCCAGACTGAAAATTCTAGGATTCTAAGGATTCCCAGGACATAATTTTTGAATTGCTGGACTACATAGAGAGTACATCACACTGAAAGAATAGCTTAATAGTATAAATCATAGTGTCCAAACCTCACTAGTAGCGTTGTACAACTCCTAGCACCAGTATAGCTTCACTTGTCTGCCTTTTGTTTTTCTGATTTTGCATAGATAGCTTTGCTTTTATATCATGATCATTTTTTAACATATGCCCCATTCTTTGACCAAAGGATACTCTTAGTATCAGAGCATTAAATTTTTTTTAAAGTTCAACAAAATGACCAAGCACTTCAATACAGTCTGGTAATATATGCAGCATTCTATACATACAGTCCCCCACATTAGTAGTTTTTTTCTTTTTCCAGTCATTGTTCTTTCTAGTTGCACTGTTGTAGTCATTTTACACATCGTTTTCCTTCACGTTGGATCATATTAATCTTTCCATGCTTTAAATTCATCATTTCTTGCAGCAGAATATTATTACATTCTATTACACAAACCATTTCTTTAGTCATTTCTCAATCAACAAGCATCTACGTATTTTCGTTTCTTTGTTACAACAAAAAAGTCTTTTGGTGTATTAGGAACTTTCTTTTTAACTTCGAAATCTTTGGGGTATGCACGTAGCAGTGGGATCTCTGGGTCACAAGATACACACATATTTTTTTCTTAATAAAAATGACTAGGGGTGCTAGTGAGAAATATGAGTGGATAAATGAATCCTCATTCTAAATTCACCTTAAAATATAGGAGAGCCCTTAATATTCACTTAGAGATAAGATATACTCTCTACTAGGATCTGTACCCCTGGATTTGAATTTAATGGCATAGTTTTAAGGGTAAGGGGAAGAAGTATTAAGGTATTATCTTCAGTGGGGCTTCATGCCCTAGAAATATGGATATTTCCAGAATGCTGCCAATGGCAGACCAAGGGGTCTAGCTGTCAAAGGCAATGTTGACAGAAGGATCAGATGTGAATGCTAGTCCTCAGAAGCACCATACTATGATTGGGTCATGTTGATTTAGTGGTGGAATTTCAAGGATCTTAGAGAAGCGGAGAGACTGGGTGATATCAAATATGATTATACCTTGATAGCTATTAATAGTCATTCATAGGTCCTGGGTTTTATATTAGGAGACCTGAGATGGGTGGGAAAATCACCAAATCAGATTTCCAAATTCCAAATCCAATGGTCCATAAATTATGTATTGTTGATCTTCCAGAAACCTGATCTAACTTTCTAACAGAGTAAGAGGGGCCCCAACTTTAAAAAAAACTCAGTACATAAAAATATGAGTTTATTAGACAAATAAAATGTGGAGTGATTATTCATAATACAAAGATTTATGGTAGGATTCCTTTAAATGATGAACTCTCTTGATATGTTTGGCAGTTAACAGTCCACTAAATGCTCCATAGGGAACTGGGTGGAAAGAAGGGAGCAGAAGAAAAAATAAGAGGGAGACTTGAAGTTAGAGAGCTAGAAACAATATTCAAATGCATGCCAATCATAACAACAAGGGCCAAATGTCTATGAATTCCAGTGTGAGTGAATAAGAGAATGATTTGCCTTACAGAGAATCCGTTTACTTAAAAATCGCCAAGAATACCTCTGTTGAATGTAGCAACACTGAAAATAGCTACCTTTTTTATAATAACTACTGCAGTAAGGACTCACTATTCAACAAAAACTGATGGGAAAATTAGTAAGTATTCTACTAGACTAACATCTGGCAGCATATACCACACATATTAAGCTCCATATGAATACATGCACTAGATATAAAAGGTTACCTCATAAACAAATTAGAGCAGAAGATGATCTTATAATTATAGACAAAGGAAGATTTCTTGACTAAATGAGGGTTAAAGATGATCATAAAATGTAAAAAAAATGTTGATTGCACAAAATAGAAAACCTAACCCAAACAATGTAGCTAGAATTAGAATTAGAAGGGAAATAGTGAACTGAGAATTTTTGCAGAAAATTTTGCTGATTAAGATACAAAATATATCCAAGATATATACATAAATGTTAAAAATATATAAGATCAAAAGTCATTCCCCCAAAAGATAAATGGTCAAACATATGGACAATTATTTCTCAAAAGAAGAAATGCAACTTATTGACAACCATATCGCAATAATAGTTAGCATTCATACAGCATTTGAAGATTTGCAAGACATTTTAATGTTTCTCATTTTCTTCTCACAACCACCCTGTGAGGAAGGTGCTACTGTTATTTCTATTTTGTAGATAAGGAGCTGAGGCTGACAGAGTTTACATGACTTGCCAGGGTCACCCAGCTAATAAGTGCCTGAGGTATGGTTCAGACACAATTTTTTTCTGACACCAGAAGCCCAGTAGTCTGTGTTCTGTGCCACATAGCTGCTTTTATGTGAAAAAAAAAAATAATTTAAAAAATGCAAATAGACAACTCTGAAATTCCATCTCCTCTATCTGATTGGCAAATATGACCAAAAAAAAGAAAATGGCAATTGTTGGAGCAGCTTGGGAGGACAGGCACAGTAACACACTGTGAATTAGGCCAGTTGTTCTGGATAACTATTTGGTGCCTGTCTCAAAAAAAAGTCACTCAACCGTATATAACCTTTGACCCAAAGAAACCACTATTAGGTGTATATCCCAAAGAAATCAAAGACATAGTAGAAGGACTCATAAACCAAAACATCGATTACAGCACTTTCTGGTATAGCAAATAACCTTAGGAAAGTAGGTACCTATCAATTGGGAAATGGCTGAACAACCTGTGATATGTGAATATAATGGAATATTATGCCATAAGAAACAATAAAAGGAACAGAATTAGAAAAAGCTGGGGTAGATATGTATGAACTGATGCAGAGTAAGGAACAGAAACAGGAAAATAAGTCATAAAATGATTATGAGGTTGTAAAGGAAAACAGCTTTGAAACATTTAAGAACCATGATCAAGGCAGTTACTGGTTACCACTCCAGAAGACTGATGTTGAAACATATTTTCCCCTTCTTGATGGAAAAACGGTATAAGGTAGGTACAGAATGAGACACACATGACCAATATGTTCATTTCTTTTACTGCAAGGGAGAAATTTTATTTGGAGGGGAGAAATGTGAATAAACAGAGAAGAACAGAAAGAATGATAGGTGGGATTTGGTCAAATAGGGTAGTGTTGGTATTATCATGTTAAATTTAACACATGCTTTTTAAAAAGTATATAACAGAGACTCTCTATTTCATACATATAAAAAAGTTAGCTCTCCCTGATCATAGACCAACTAAAAGTGAGAGGAATCCCAGAAACTTTCTGGGTGGCAAATAAAAAATTGGCTTGGAATTAAAACTCATTGTGGAAAATTAGGGATACCATAGTGTTAAATGGACATCCAAGAACCACAATATCATGAAAGGAGAACGTTAAGGCAATGTAGCGAGGATTCCAAATCTAGTTCTCCCTAAGACTACCTCACTCTGCTTCACCTTGCTCCCCTTTGGATGCCATGCTCAAAGAAGCCTCAAGATAATTTAAGTAACCTAGTTCAGTTGATGGAGGTAGGGGAAGGAGGAAGATAAGTCAAAAGAAAAATCAGGAAAAGGACAACAATCTTTTCCTGAACTCTGAAAACCAGTAGGGGTGTGCTGGTGAAAATGGAAGGTGTAACTCCTAAGTGCTGGAGAAGAAAGAAGGGACCCATTGACTCATCATAACCCTGAATGGGGTTGAAAGTAGAGACTTGTTAAAACAGCATTAAGAAAGAAATAATTTCAGAATTTTCAGAAAGCCCTTTAGCATTTGAATGTAGAGGTTATCCAACAAAAGATTTTCTAAGGAACATAAAGTTGAACTTGAGTTATATTTTTCGAATTGGGTAAAGTAAGGGTTCCAGAGATACTCCAAATGTGTGTGTCTAAAGAGCTTGTGCCCCAGGGCAGGTGATGAATGCCATCTGCTGGAAAATGTCAGAACTGTGAACCTCAGCAAAGATACAAAACTGCAGCAAGTACAGCTAAAATAGGGTTGGGAATGAGCTATATAGGAGGCAAAGTGATGGAGGACCAACTATTGGGCCCTGGGATAAGTTATGAGCAGATCTTGGGAGCTGAGAGAAGGTACAAAAGACAGATGGTGCAGAGCACTGGGGAATTGGCGAGACCATCCCCCACTATTCTAGACTTCTCAATTATGATGATATTATAAGTCACAAAGATTGCATAGGTTTCTAGCATTGTTAGAGGTAGGATCTCCTGGTTGCCTGTGGGTTCAGATACTAGTTTTTTCTGTTTCCATTGTTGTTTAGTCATTTCAGTTGTATCTGACTCTTTGTAACTCCATTTGGGACTTTTTTTTTTTGGCAAAGATACTGGAGTGATTTTGCCATTTCCTTCTCCAGTTCATTTTATAGATAAAGAGCTGAGGCAAACAGGGTTAAGTGACTTGCTCAGGTCACACAGCTAGTAAATGCCTGAGGCCAGATTTGAACTTATGAAGATAAGTCTTCTTGGTTGCAAGCCCAGCACTCTATCCACTGTACCACCAGTTCATGAATTAAACTGGTTTTATGTTTTGAGCCTTGTGAACCTGAGAGTATATAACACGAATTGCTGGGTGGCCTTGGAGGTCTTCCTAACACTAAAGGTTTCATCTGGGTAGGGAAAAGGAGTCAGGGAAGTGGGAGCTCTCTAAAGTATACCCAGGCCCTTTGAGTCAGGTGAGAACTTCTGAGACAAAGCCTACAATAATGATACACTGTGCTTCACAAAGATTAGGTGACCCACCCATCAGTAGATCATATGTCCTGAGTTGTTCCTGAGCTGGGAACAGAATGAACCAAAGAACTGCTGTGTGCTAAGGATGGAAGGGACCTTCATGATCATCCATCCCAACTCTTCATTTTGAAGATGAGAAGACGGAGGCCCAGTGAAGTCAAACGACTTACTCAGAGTTACACGCATGTTTTTTTTTCTCACATGCCCTCATTTTTTCCATCCTATTCCACCGAGATTCTCTTGCTTGTTCTTCTTTGTAGATGAGAGCTCATAATTTGAAGACAGTTAGCTGGGGTTCAATTTATAGCCTACATTCATGGAGTAGAATGGAGAAAATTGGCGCATGCCAGGGATAAACCAATGACCTTGACCTCACTGGTGTAGTTCTTCGAGCAGCCGAACTCTACCCATTTTAACAGATATTGTCCCCTTCCCTATAGAAATTGAATTCATCTTGGCTTCTTCATATTTGCTTCATATTTGAATGTTTATTTATTTAATGAAATTATTGTTAAATCTGTCATTTACCTCCAGACTTCTCTTCTTATTATTCGAAATAATATCATTTGGCAAAATAAAAGAGGCTTTAGTGGAGGGAACATTAAAAAAAAGGCTTTGAAAAAGAAACCAGATCGTAAGACGGCTTATTAAGCAGCAAGAATAGACTCATATTTGAAGCTACAAAGAATTTCAGCAAATGATATTCATGAGGAAATGACTAACAGAGTTTGAGGGAGCCAAAGGAAAAGGAGAAAGCATTGTACTCCCATCAGTCATTGGACCAAAAATGTTTGTTCTTCTGAAGGACCTTAGGGCACAAGGAAAACCAGGTGACTGGAAGTTTAATGTTCTCATCACAGATTTTTATTCACTTGTGAAAAAAACATTTTAGTCATAATATAGTTTCCAAGACTGTCAATAGCAGCCAGGAAAAAAAGTTGCCTGAATTTATATGAAGTCTCAAAGTCTTGGCTTCAGTGAGTGATACTGGAACTGGAGCCGAACAGCTGAGAGATCAATTTGAGTGTCCCACCATCAGAAAGCAGAGAGAACCTGGGGAGTCAATTATTGAGTAAGAAGTCTGTGGGGGGAAATGGTTTTAATGCAAGTGTGCTGAGCTTTGTGAATAATTTGGAAAGAATGGTACATGGGCTTGGGAAGCTTCAGTTTCCTTGTCTCCAGGAAAGATCATCTTGGTGCAGGGAACCATAAACTAACAATGGACCTTGGTATGCCAAGTGACTAAATGGCCAGTCAGCAAAAGGAGGAGGAAAAATGAGCTGATGCTCATTCTCAATAGAGTTGAATCAGACATTAGCAGCAGGGAGTGAGGCTTAATACATTAAAAAATAAAATCCACTATCAAAAAAAACCCAAACAAACAAAAACCCAGAGCCAGCTCTCAGCAAAATCATGAAGGGAGAAGAAATGACCTCAATTAGCTAGATCCCTTCTTTTGCCCATCCCCAAGCACTTGTGTTCCTTTTCCTCTGTTGTCTTGGGTCTATCACTATAGTGCCTGTTTGCAACTTTCCATACTGGGGCAATTCCCTTCTTCATTCTCTAGGTCCTTATAACAAAATATTCCTATTTCCCATTCCAGTGCTTAAAACCTTGGTTTCTCCTGGCTAGCCTGATAAACCAGCCCATGCTAATGTATTTACAGGCTCCAAAAGAGCAACATTCCTTGACAAAGGATTTGCATTTTAACAGGTCCATTGGGAAACAAGATCTTAATCCAAAATAATGACCAAATATCAGAAATTTCATATATATCCACTGATGGAAATAAGTGGAGGAGAAGGTTTAAAGGAAATAAGTCTTTCTTTTCCTTTGAAATTTAGTTGATCTGATTCCTAGTAGGAAAAACCCAGGGGAATGGTAGGACTGGTGAGAATACACAGGGCTAAGCAGGCATATCTTCTTAGGATTTCTTATTTCATATACAATGGGGCTATTACATCATCATTTCAATGGACAAAGTGGAAAAGAGGTGAAATTTCTTTTCTAGGATAATGGAAGTAATCAGAGGATCCCCAAAGGATGACTCAACCAGCCCCAATCCAGAAAATGAGAATACACTATGATCCTCATAGTGGGCCACGTGTAGTCCCTTGCTGAAGGATGCACAGGGTCTTGCTAAAGAACATACTCCAACAAATACAATGCATAAAATAATACCTACACTTCAGCTTCCAGGTCATACTATTGACTCACATGGACCTTTCAGTCTCAGGTTCTTATCACATCAACTGTTTTTAGTAGCGCTGAACTCCTGTTGCCCACTTTTATACCAGCAGTATTTAAAAACAAGCAAACAACTCTTTACCTGGAATGCATGGGACCTTATTAGATTGGGTGAGTAGGTGGAAGAGGCAGCTCTGCTTAATCTAGGTAGCCTTCTGGGAAAACTCTAAACAGGTTAGATGCTTGAAGAACCTATATTGGTAATAAGTATTTGGTTGCAGAAGGAGGATAAGAACATTAGAATAGGTTCTTGACTCCATCCCAATCTCCAACTCTCATTGGCTTTTCTCTTTACCACTTACCACTCCAGCACCACGTCAGTAAAAATCATTTCACAGGGTACTTTTTGCACACATACCATTGATTATCAACTCCTAACATGGAAAAAAGAGTTTCAGTTCATTAAGACCTCATACACTCCAGGTAAATATGCTTTTTAAAATGCTGGCATATGGGCAAGTAGTTCACACCATGGCTTTAAAACAATTCATGCAATAAGATTTGGGAATTTTAGTGGACTGCAAGGTTAATATGAGCTAATAGAATGACCTGACAGTCAAAAATGTAGGTATTGTTTCATTTATCATATTTTTATCCCTGTTGCCTTGCACAGTGCCTGACGTGAAATAGATGTTTAATAAAATATTTCTTGATTGATTGAGAAAAAACTATTGCAGTCAGACTATATCAAAAGAGGCATAGCATCAATTACCAGGGAGGTGTTAGTCCTATTCTGTTCTGCCCTGTTACAGCATCAAGTCTTGAGCATTGTGTTCAGTTCTGAGAACCATGTTTCAGACAGGACATTAGTAACCTGGAGAGGTTCCAGGGGGAGGAAGCCAGGTTGATGGGAGAAAAGGAAACCATTCCACAAAAGAATTCAGTGAAGGAATTTGGAGTGTTTAGCCTAGAGAAGAGAAGGAGGACATGATAGGTGTTTTAAAATGTATTTTAATTTAATGTATTTAATTTAATTATGTAACTTAAATGTATTTTAAAATTAAGATTGCGGCACATTCTGCTTGGTTCCAGAGGACAATGTGAGCATGTTGAGTACAATCCATGGCTCAGCACCCCAATGCTCTTGGTATACATGAACTGGATTCATCTTGGGGCCTTCTCCAAATGAGAAAATCATCCCTTTGGCCTTGTTTGTCTCTACCTAGAATTTTCCTAGGGAATCTGAGACTATAAATCATGCTTAGGCCACCCCAGATGTGGGTTAAAGGTCTCCACTCCTATTCAAGTGTTCAAGGTAACAAAGCACACAAAAATCCTTTATTTCATCCCCTACAAAATGAAAAACAATGCAAAACAAGGCAATAAACAGTCAAAATCATTCTCCTTTTCTGTTAAATCTGGAAACCTCCCCTTCTCTCTCTAGAAGATGGTGTCTGGGAAGTCTCCAGAAACTCAGTGTTGTACTAAAAATCCTCTTTTCATCTATCCAGTTAGATAGGTTGTGTGCCTTCATCCTCTCCAGGGTAAAACAGCTCTGCCTCTAACCCTTACTGCTACCTCTTGGGCCATTTGGTTGAGAACACATTTGAGTACCATGAGCCTCTACTCCTGCCTCTTCAAAGCATTTAGTGACTGAATAGAAATAGATAGGCTTTTCCACCTATAGGATCCAGATATACATTGAGTCCTACTGTAGTTCTCTATCTGACTGAGAATCTATGGAAGGCTCTCTATTTCTTTTTATAAGTTCAGTACAAAGAGATGATTAATTTTCACAACACTTTGAACTAGTCAAATCATCCCAGATTCTAAGACCCAGGAGATATCCTCAGTTCTTTCAACAAGGTGTCAATGAGCTAGCTACACCCTCCATAAGAAGATGTAGCCAAAGTTCAAAACAAAGGCTTTATTCCTTTAACTTCACCAAGATGATCGAATTACCCTAGCAAGTCTCTACAGAGAGAAAATCTTCCTAACAATTAGATGTAAAATGTAAAATGTACAAATGTAAAACAAGTCGACCCAAGATGATCTCTTTCACTGGAAGTCTTCAAGGTTAATTACAAGCCTGGGACATCATAGAAGGGATCCTTGTTCAGATGGTCTCTGATGACATTTCCAAATTTGAGTTTCTGTCATTCTGTATAAAAAGGAGGCAGAAACAATACAGGGAAAAAATGGTGCATGCTACCCTAAATACTCTGACGCTGAACTAAATCTACTGGTATATATGTAATCTGGCTCTGATATTCCCACCCAGTCTTGGTTGCTCCCATCTTTGGCTTTACAAGCTCCCATTACTTTATGTGCCATTTATCTTGTGATCCTTTGATTATAGATATATCCTATAGCAGCCCTCTTCTTGACGTTGATGAATCCCAAGATTCTTCCTTGGGTTTGGTTCCCTTATCAACCAAGTTCCTTAATAGACAACTAGTACAAGTCCATATCTATACTTAGTTCTTGGCTGCCTTGTGGTTACTAACTAAATTACACCATGGCACCCCATTTTCCCCCATCCACTACCCCAAACTCTCACCCTCTTTGGAGGAAGAAGGGGATAAATAAGAGAAGGAAAATTTGTCCCAAGACTTTTAAAAGATTGTTGACTACTCTTCTAAGCATTAAAGTAGAATTTAGGGGTCTTTACTCTGTCACTCCATGGTCTTGTGGTCAGTTTTAAGTTTGACTCTATGAAAACCATAGGGAGATTCCTGAAAGAAAGCAAGGGAATATAAGCTGCTTTCCTTTCACTGTCATAAGATCAATTTATGATTGGAAGGCACCTTAGAGATCATCTAGTACAACTTTGACATTTTGCAGCTGAGGAAACTTTGTCCCAGAGATGTGAAATGACTTGCCTAAGGTAACAAAAGTAGAGGTTGAGATCTGAACGCTGGTCCTCCTACTTGGGATGCAGGGCTCTTCTCACCATACCATACTATCTCCTGGGCTAGCTCAGACAATTCACAGAGAGGACTCTTAAAGGCTTTATTCCGCAGGAAGCAGAAACCACAATTGACCTTAAATGGGTAGTCATTGTTCATTTGCTGACCTGTGGTTTTCTGTAGCCCTGCTTCCTTTTCTCATGTGACATCATTTTCCTTTTCATTCCCCATTGTTGTATGTGTGGGCTTAGATGATGTGGTCTAATCCAACAAATGCAGAGTAGGAGAGCCTTTGGGAAAAGAATGTGAAATAAAGCATTCCATATCCAAACAGATGGAAAAGAATTTCTCATTTAAAGTTCAAGACTGAATATTTTCTTAGGGTAGACTTATATCTTAAGGCCTTCCCCACCCCACCCCCAATGGATCTGAGAACACCTGGAATAATAACAAGTCACATTTATATATAATACGTAATGGTTTAAAAAATACTTTTGTCAAAATAATACTGTGAGGTAGGTAATACAAATATCATCCCTCCCATTTTATAAGTGAAAAAGCCAAGACCCAAAGAGATGAAATGACTTATTCTGGATCAGGCAGCTAACCAATGCAGAATGGGAATTTGAACTTCCGTCTCCCAGTGGTAGATCCTGTGCTTATTTCTGTACATCTTGATGTGTCTTAATACTGTTAACCTAATTCTCGGAGTCATTTTGCTCTATAGCAAGTATGTATCAAGATATTTAGCAGGTCAATGTACCATTGACAAGTGGTACCACTGGGCCAAGTTCTCAAACTTGCCATTTCAATACATTATATAATTTTACTTGATCCTTACAATAATTCTTGGAGGTCTGCTGGGCAAATATTATTGTTTCCACTTTACAAATTTGAACACTGAGTCTTAGGACAGCCAAATGCCTTGCCCAAATTCTCATAGCCTATGAATGACTAAGCTGGAACTAGAATCCAGATCTCCTGATACCTAACAAAAGAATTCAGGTCTCCTTTATTGGTAAATGAGGTAACCCATTCTCCTCACTCCACCCCCACCCCATCCTCTAGTAGAATATAAGCTTCTTGGTAGGGATTGTTTTTCATTTGGTTTTTATATCTTTAACTCATTTTTAAAATTTCTTCTGTGATTTAATTGGTTTTAGGAACTTTTGGTGAAGAAATTTCCCCTTTCAATGCAGATTGGCAATTGTTCTGCAATTTATAATCTTAAGAGAGTTGCCTGGGGATGCCTAGGGGTTATGTCATTTCCCCAGGGTCACAGCCAGTATGTGACAGAGGTTAGAGGCAACAGACTTAGAATGGTCAGAGAGGCAGCCTTGGTGTCAGAAAGATTAGGGTTTAATCCTCACCCCTAACATATACTGGTTGTGTGACCTTGGGTAACTCATTTATCCTCTCTGCGCTTCAGGCAACTCTCTAGAACTGTATGTTGCAGAGCAGACTCTGATCAGCATTTCTATGGACACTTGGGCTTTAGTCCCTCTTGTTAATGCTTAATAAATGTTTTTTGTATTGAATTAGACTGAATTGGCCCACAACCCAAGGATTTTTTCTTAGGGTGATTCTAGTTTCTTTCAAGAAAAATGAATTGGGGCTAAGGAGAACCTTAGCGACCCTTTGAGGTCCAAAATTAAAGGCCTGAATTTAAATTTCCAGGCCTGAACAGACTCTAAAGGCAATGCAATCTTAAGAAATCATGTTGTCAACATGTTTCCTGAATTCTGGAAGTATTTTTGGAGGATGGAAGGAAATACAGTTCAGTTGAAAGTGGTATTGCTTGCAGTTCTCCCAAAATCAAATCAACCTGATATCCCCTGAAAGAGTTCCCCCTCAACCTGACCAGGAGGAGGACATCTGAAGCTCTGCCACAGTGCAGATCATTTCACCAAGGCAATCTTAAGAGCGTGGAATCCCAGGGATATATTGGTACACCAGTAAACTCCATCTCCTGAGGGAGTGAGCCTTCTTATGTATCTGTTGGCCCTTGTAACAGCAATATGGCAGAGTGAAGGGGATTGACTCTGGTAAACTGACAATGATTACATTTGCTCACTGAACTTGATTGGGAAATTGATGATGTCTCAGTGTGACATTCTGGAATAAGACTTTTTGCAGTATAGAAATGCTAGCTGACTCTTCAAGCTTTGCATGTTCCTTCCAATACATTACATTCTTGTGCCAACCTGAAAGATGAGAACATGGAAGACTGTGGAGAGTGTTGAGCAAGTCCCTTTTATCAAACTTTTTATTCAAGCCATTTGTTCTCATAGCTGACTGTAGAAAATGGTGGCCTCTGTTGGGAGTCCTGACAGATTTTACAGCATGGTCTCTGAGACCAAATACTTTTAGGGGAAGAGAAACTAATTTGACCTAAGGAGGATGATAATTGGGAGATGGCAAGAAGCTATCACAGTAACCTACTAGAGACCCTTCCCCACCACCACAAGCCAAAAACTCCAGAGTTCTCAGAGACTGCTGAGTTCATCCTTCATACTTATTTTTAATGCTCCCTTTCCTAGAAACTATTTTGGATCCAGACTGAAGTCTCTACTTTTTCTACTTTACTTTCCCTGTGATTGGCCCAGCCTGCTTGATCAGACTCTATGGCCTTGACTACCCTTAGATTTAAGCCGTTGTTCTTCAAAGAGTGGCCTTTAGGTTGTGTAATCCCCAGTCAGGATCTGAGTTGGAAACCCACCCTGTCATTTACTACCTATGTGACTTGGGTGAGTCGCTCAAACATCTCCGGGTCTCAGTTTCCTCATTGGTTGGACTAGAGGATCTCCAAGGTTCCCTTTGGCTCTAGATCTATGATCCTATGTCTCAGCACTGCTGGGTACCATCCCCCTTAACATTCCTTTTACCTGTTACCTACCCTATGAGTAAGCAACTTGAGGGTAATAACTGTCTTCTTTCATATTTGTATCCCCAGTATTTGGCATCGCTCCTGACTCGTAGTAGGTGCTTAATAAGTATTTATTGACCAATTGGCTGAATAAGCAGAGTCAAATTCAGGAGACAGGCACACTCCCAGAGTCGTGTTGCTTGGCATTAGATTTGGCTCTTCCCTCTCCAAGATGAAGAAGACATGTGGGTAAGAGCTGGCATGGACTGAGTAAACTAGGGTAGTGGCTGTAGCCCCAACCTTCCTTTATCTCTCCATACTCTGGACATTCGTCAGGAGCATAATGGAGCCGGTTGGCCGGCCTTCTGGCACAGGAGGAGAGAAAGAAGTTACACCAGCGAAAATAGAAGCCATTCAGCTGTCAGAGCTCACTCTCCAATCCCAGGAGTCCCATTTTCCGTAATAGCAATTGCTTCAGTGGCAGCCCTAACAAACTCCACAGTTGCCACTAATAGGCAAACAACAAAACCAAACATTTTTCCTGGTCCCTGATTTACTGTTGTTTCTGTGAAGGATTTGGGTTTTGTGTGCTCCTGTGGGCTCATTAGCCCTTGCCCCTGAATCTGCTCCAGTGTCAGGTCTGGCTATAGCAGCACCCCTCATGTACCCTCATGAAAATACTTTCCCTCCCTGGGGCAGTAACATGTATCCTGACTGACAGAAAGAAAAAAATACCTTCTTGGGGCAGCTGGTTGACTTTGCTCCTCCTGCCTGTCCAGTGACTGGGGTATGAGGAAGGCATGAATTCAGAGCAACATAGGAGGGAAAGAAAGAGATGACTGCACTTGACAATGCTGGGTTCCCAGCAGTTCCCATCAGGGTTCCCAATGTTTCTAAGTCACAAGCATCTACGACTCTTTCAGAGGTGGGGAATTAGGAAGGGTGGCCCACCTCAGTTACCCGGAAAGGGCAAAATTCCTGTTGTACTTGGAGATCAAGGGGTGGAGGGGATGTAGGGAATGATTCTTAGCCATATCTCCCACAAGAGCTTAATAAACATTTGTTAGTGAGACCACACCTGATCTCTAAATTATAAGCATATAAGCAGAAGGGGATGTTCCTTAGGAAAATAACTTTAATATAAAATTTCAGGAGTATCTCTACCATAATGAATATATTCTGTTAAGTGATGATAACTTGACATCTTCAGACTCAAGTCAGGATTCATACAGTTTCCAACTTTGCCAGTAAATAATGTTTCAAACTGTATTTGTAAACGGGTTGTGTTAAATTTAGGATGCACTTTTCCATGGAAACCATATTACAAATTCTGGTTAAGTCCCCAGGCTGGCCCACAAAAGCTAATTTAATCCAAATGTAACTGAACTATCTTGTAACAATACTAGCCTCAGTCTTGGGTCCTGGAAGTAGGAGGCCTTACAGAGAAAGGATAGGAGAAATAAGGAGGTTCCCCCACTTTTCTGGGAAGCAAGCTAAGTCTGAATAAAATTCTGAAATAATCCAAGTGTGTCTTTGGTTTGCCCAACGACCTTTCTATGTTCCAATCCCCTAACCTCCTAATGCCCCTCTCAGCTGGCACTGAATACTGTCATGCTACCCTAAGTACCCCATTGTATCCTGTTTCACCCAATATAGAGAAGACTTAACTTCAGAAGGTTCTGTGTTACAAATCATATTGCCTTTGTCAAACAAACATCCAATCCTTTGATGGAGTTGGCTTTGCCTACGTATTTAGAAAAAAAAAAAAGCAATCTGATGAACTTAACTCACATTAAGGTGTAAATGAAGCTTAATTCCCTTAATTCTATCAAAGGCTAAAAAAAGGGATGCAAAGCACCCCAAATGAATTAGTAAAAATTCAGTCAACCAAGGAAGAAATTCAAATAGTGGGGAAGAAGATATTTATGGTAGAAGAGTAATCATGCTACTGACAGGTAGGGGAAGGCATCTCCCCTTGGGGTCAATTTTTTAAAGTTCTTGTTTTTAGAGTTTCTTCCTTTCCTTAGGAACCTAGAGATTCCCCCAAATTTCAAGGGTTTTGTTTTGGCATGGATGAATAAATGAATATTTTAAAAAATATATTTATGTAGAGATTACTATGTCCCAAGAATTATGCTAATTTCTGGGGTTACCCACACAAAAGTGAGATAGTCTCTGTCCTCAGAGAGCTTGTATTCTAATGGAAAAAGATAAAGCTTCCATGGCAGTGGTGGTCCAGAAAGAGAATATCTCCAGAACCGATCCTTTGAACAATCTGGTGGTACATCCCTTCCAGCAGCGATGATAATCTGGTAGTACTGATTCCATAACTAATGGCTGAACTCAGAGTAAGAAGCAGAAAAGATTGGGGTAGGGGGAAGGTGCCAGGGGAGGGCAAGATGGGATGTAAAGTGTATTTTGTTATTTTTTCTATGGATTTGTGGTAGCCAGGCTTGTGAAGGTAGATTACAGAGTCCAACAGGTAGGAAGGACAATGGGGCAGTAAATTATGTAAATGCCATTTATAAGTAAGTGACCACCTGTACAGATGCCCCAGTAAATCCTAAAGGTATCACCCAAACTTCACTAAATACTCAGAACCCGTTCTTTCTCTAACCTTGCCATGGAACCCCTCAAATTGTACTGGGATTTGGAGGCAGAAACGAATGACATCCAATGGCCTGGCTGCTCTTGCTGAGGGCTTGGCTAATAATATGGTACAGATAGGAGCATAAGGCACCCCCAAATTGCTAGGGGGAGCAGTCCCACTTGGCTTTTAAAGGGTGAAACAATTCATCTTTGCTCAGAGAAAAGCTAGTTCTTTCCTCTGCTTTTGGCAGCCTACTACCAGTTCAGGTTGTCGATTACGTAACTGTTACATACTGTGCCATCTGTCTTTGTGAGAGGCTGGTCTCCTTTACAAGCCAGGTTAGAGAAATTGCTTGGCACTGTCTTATCTTGGATTTTGCGTCCAATTTGAACCTCTAGAGAACACCATGTGCTGCCTTCCCTCCCTCCCATGAAACAAGCATGCCATGTTTGTCTGTTTGGGGCTGGGAGGCTTGTTTACTATAACATTCACAGGGGTGTGCAAGGCTTCCTCCTTCTCCCCGTCCTCCCACCGCTCCCCAGTATCAGGCTGACTGATGCTTTTAGCTTCCACTCAATCTCTCTTGCCTACAGCTGCATGGAGATTTGATTTACGCTCAAGTTAATATTTTTCAAAAATACATTTTCAGAGGTGGAAAATATTCTGTGTAGAAACCATGGCTCTCATGGCAGCGATTCAGAAGAGGCATTTAAGTTTTTCCATGTAACCAGGAAGAAATGTGAATGTACGTGGTTCTATGTGGATGAAATCTCAAGGACTTTCTCCACTCTCTGTGGAGTAACCTTGAGAGGCAACAGTCCTAGAATTCTCTGAAATGCAGCAGTGCCCAGGGATGATGAGAGAGGAATAAATTCTGTGTGGTCATCTGAGGTGAAAACCTACTTAGAGAGGGCAGGAGAGAGGGGATGAGAACAACATTCACATTCATGCAATCAAGGCAAAAAGCTTGTCTCCCAATGGAGCCATTATGAACATGCTTTTAGAATGACATGTCATTGGAATTCAAGTGGAACCTGATTCAGTCTACAAAGTGTTTGTATAACATAATCAATGCTGTATTTAGAGTCAGGAAGGAAGATAATAAGCATTTACATAGCACTGACTATATGCCAAGCATTGTGCTAAACTCTTTATATGAATTATTCCATTTGATACTCACAACAACCCTGTGAGGCAGATGCTATTATTATTCCCATTTTACAGATAAAGAAATTGAGGCAAACAGAGGCAAAGTGACATGCCCAGGATCATACAACTACTAATTTTCTGAGGCCAGATTTGAACTCAGGTCTTCCTGACTCCATGCCCAATTATTCTATCCATTGCACCACCCAGCTGCCTATGTTCAAACCCCACCTTTGCTAATTCCTACCCGTGTGACCCTGGATGAATTATTTTTCTTCTTTGGGTCAGGTCTGAACCTGTAAGTACTGATTGCTTGGTACAGAATTTCAGAGTCGGAAGGACATCAGTAGGCATCTAGGCCAACTCATGACTAAAAAATAAACCCAGTTATAACAAAGCTGACAAGTGGTGACCCAGCCTCTGCTTGAAGACCTCCAAAGAAAGTTCACTGCCTTAGAGGTAACCCATTTCACTTTTGGACTAATTGTCAAAATGTTTTTTTTTTCTTTTTTCCTCCTGGTAACTAAGGTGGCTGAGTGGGTAGAGCACTGAACCTGGAGTTAGCAAGATATGAATTCAAATCCATCCTCAGATACTTTCTAGCTGTGTTAACCCGAGTGAATCACTAACTTTTGTCTGCCTCAGTTTCCTCAACTGTAAAACAGGGATACTAAAAGCACCTTTGTCATAAGATTGTTGTGAGGATCAAATGAGATAACAGCACCTAGCAAAGTGGTAGATGCTTAATAAATGTTTGTCCCCTCCCTTTTCTTAATATCAAATCTAAATTGGTCTCCATGATTTCTACCCATTGTTCCTAGTTTTGCCTTCTGTGACAAAAAAAATGAGGCTTATCTCTCTACCACAGCCTTTCAAATAATTGAATACAGAGATCATGACCCCATGTATTTTCTGTTCTTCAGACTAAAACATCCTAAGTTCCTTCAATAGACAATTAGATTGTATCATACTTGGTGAATTAGGTACTGTGCTAGGTATAGAAATAAGCAAGGCATAGTAGAAAAATTGCTGGGGCCATAGGGCCTGCATTCTAATCACTTTCCCTTCCTAGACCTCCTCATATGGAAAATGGGGGTTTGGACTGTATTATCTAAAAGGTCTCTTCTGTTTCCAAATTCTATGATCCTACAAGCTGGGCTATACAGAGGAAAGAACCATCAAAGCTCCAAATGTGTTCCTCATTAAGACTGTTCTGAGGTGCTGTTGTCAGAACCATACTTAGTGTGACAACACAAGTATCAACATGGCTTAGGCCCATACCTCCCTCCTTCTCTCTCCCCAACTTGGAATCGTTTTCCCTAAAATATGACAACAAAGTTGGCCCAGGGTCCTGATTGTTCCCTTGATATAGCTTCCTGGTCACCTAAGGGTAAAGAAGGTCCCACCTAGATGGAGGTCAGGTTTCCCATACTTGACAGATATTTTGAGACCAATCAAATCACCATACCCTGACCTGCTGACCAGGCACATATTAAGGAAGCAAGGGCTGAAGCTAAGCGCTACTGTATTCCTACTGATGTAGCCTCTCTATGTTTTAGTGAAATAAACCCTTTCAGTTAAATCCTATTAGTGTCTCATTTCATCCCAATATTGAACCTAGATCAACAAAGTAATGGTATGAGGCCTGCCCCTAACAACCAGGAATTCTGGAATCTGGGACAAATTCAGTTGTTTCTATGTGCATGTGTATCGCTAAGGTATGACTAAATTCTATACATGATTAAGGTAGACTGGAAATATGACTCATAGGAGTTTCATAGGTTGAAAAAGGGGAGGCCAGAATGTTTGAAGGGAACAAAAACTAGAATGAAGAAGGCTGTCAGGCAGATATTGAAGGAGGTAGAATGATCTGAAGTCCAAGGATGACAAGGAACTGGATAGGCTACAGTGAACTAGAATGTAAGCTCCCTGAGGGTAAGGACTTTCATTTTTGTCTTTGTGTCTCTAGCACTTAGCACTCTTTCAGTTTTTCTATCAGTGTGCCTGTACACTTTCGGTTTAGTATTTCTACTCTGTTGAGACGATAAATAGCTGTTCTATACCTGATCTATGGCATATATTTGTAAAAGCAAGCACACCAACATACAGAGGAGGGCCTGCTATCACAGGTTCTTAGATCTGTTTTTCTAAAAGGAAACGCAACTTTTGAGGGGTCAGCAATCACTTTAATCAAGCACATGTGTCATTCACTTAATTCAGGGGAAAAAGTCAGCACCCTGAACTTCAGAGAAAATACAGAGAAATCAAAATCAATAGACAGTACTTCCAGTTCCCTGACATAAGCAATACATAGATCATAGATCAGACAGATCCAGCTGTCTGACCATACATACATAGTTACCAGAGAGAGGAGCACCAACATCTGGGTTTTCAAAGGGGGGGCAGTTTCCTTAGCAGCTGCCCAGAATTTCATCTGGCCAAACAAACACTTCCAAATAGTAAGCCCCAAAGTAAAACCTCACCTCAGACTCTTTATACACTCTTCAGAGCCAGAGGGCATCACAACCCTTGAGAACCAGTGCCTCATTAACAAAAGGTGAGGGCCTTCCTATAAATCTTCCCTAATCAAACTCCCCTAAATGGGCAAGCCCATTAATGGGTGGTATGAAGATCTTTAATCTCATTATTCAATCAATTAGTAAAATATAATTCCATTCAATAAACATTGAATAAGTACCCAATATGTCCAGACTTCCTCCTTCCTTCCTTCCTTCCTTCCTTCCTTCCTTCCTTCCTTCCTTCCTTCCTTCCTTCCTTCCTTCCTTCCTTCCTTCCTTCCTTCCTTCCTCTTTCTTTCTTTTTTGTCATTCCCAAAATCTTAAACCCAGTGCACTCTGAAGCCCATAGATTGGACAGCAACAGGTGCCTGCCCAAGCTTCACTTAATGACTGGCTTAGAGTGATTATCAATAGTAGCAGTTTCTCTTTCCTTCCCAGCTTGATTTAGTTATTTTTTTTTCTTTTGCTCATTAAAGGGGCCATTCCCTGACTACTTCTTAAAGAGGCCTATTCATTGAATGGGCATTACCTCCCTTTAAGTGAGTACCTGAAAAGGCCTTAGCCTAAAAAGACCAAGGTCTCCTTTGCATCCTGGGCCATCTCCAGTCATCCTGATGAATATCTGGTCACTGGACCCAGATAACTCAAGAGGAGACTGGTGACCTTGCACAGCCCTCCCTCACTCAAAACAAAGTCAAGTGCAAGTCATGTCATCATTTCTCTGATGTCATGGTCTTCTTCAAAAATGCAGGACGAACAATTCAATCAGAGGCACTTGATTATACTAAAACAAAAACAGCAAAAGATCCTTCTTTGCTTGTCATTATAATATCAAATACCTTTCCATTCTCCCAGTTGAGGCAACTGTACACGTAAGC
Organism: Notamacropus eugenii; assembly: GCF_028372415.1. NCBI lineage: Eukaryota > Metazoa > Chordata > Mammalia > Diprotodontia > Macropodidae > Notamacropus > Notamacropus eugenii. The sequence continues at coordinate 230,426,239 of NC_092873.1, read as the reverse complement.
AAAACCTATGCTTTTAGTTAGAGCAAAACCCCACTTTTAGTAATTTTCCCCCATGGCCTCAGGGTCAAGATGTGTAAGACAAAGGAAAGAATACATGCAAAGTTGCTTAAGCTCTTTTATTAGTGGCCAAGATCTCCCAAGGATGAACCTTGATCCATGATCACCTTGGATCAGAAAGACCCTTTAATAGTGAAAGGATGATGCAATACTCTCAATCAACAAGCATTTATTAAGTACCCATGATGTATGTGTGACTTTTGGTAGGGGGATGTGGTAGCCATAACTAGATCAATTGTCTGAGTGTGGGGGAGGGGGCAGGGAGATGTTCTATTCATTATACTCTAATTAAGATATAAGATGTTCATCAGGTAGCCCCAAGCAAATGGGCCTAGATTCTAGCATCAGGGATCAAAACTCAGCAGTAGGAATTCTATGACCTCCAGCCACCTCAAGAATATTAACAAGCCAACCTTCCAGTGAAAAGGCTACTCCTAGCAAGGGTAGATTCAGTGAGAGCTATGGAAAATGTGCAGATATCAGACAGTAGGAGGGATCAGTGGTTCTGCAGCATCATAAGCAGTTAAGTGCCCTTTCACTTGTGTGCTCTTGCTACGCATACTCCAAATATGTATGTTCCTCAAACCTGAGTCCTAGGGGAGCTCCCTCTCCCCACTGGTAGTATGCATACATATGGGGGAGTATTATAGGTTTATGGGGAGAGTTTTCTCTTGAGATTTTTCTTACTATGCTATTGTATTAAATACCTTGGCTTTGAACTAATTTTATCCTTCAGATGCCTAGAGAAAAAGTAAATACCACAGTGGAAGCTCTTAGGGTAAAAGTGAGGGAAAGATTTTCTTAGGGTTCCAAGTGCCACACAAATATTACTAACATATAGAACAAAGGGAAAAAAATTAAAAGTATAAAGTATACCATCTCTTCTTGACATGCAATTAGGTGACTTGGTCCATTCTTTCACAGCCTACTGTTAGCTGTTTGGGAATGGCTAAAATGCCCCAGATAGTTACATTTTAATAATGCTTTTTATGTGCTTAAGTCAGCTAAGAGCTGCAAAGTCTCAAATATTCCTGATCTGTCTCTTCTTTGAGCTTGAGAGCAGCGAATTTAAAAAAAAAATTTTTTTTCTTTAAGAGATGTAACCCTTCTCCTTAAGCAAAACCTCTCTTCTCGAGACAAACATCCCTTCTATGATTTTTCCATCTGAAACAGTCTTTCCTTCTGACCTTCCCTCTGTTCTAGTCCCTGAAGCAAATCTTCCATATGAGCTGCCCAGATGCCCTCTGGTGATGTCATTGTGCTTAGCTGAGTTCAGTCAAACCATTCAGGCTTGATGCTAGGTGAATGACTAAGCAACTTGGCATTTTAAAGGGACCAGACTTATTTTTATATTCACTATAAGTTAAAACAAATTTAACCCTACACTTAGGACTACATTCATAGCCCCTGCTTAAAATTCAATTGTCTAAACAAGACTACCACATATGAACAAATTGGCAAAACAGAAGAATATTTCATTATGTCCTACAGCAAATTTCTGAGGCAGTGTGCTTTAATGGAAAAAGCACTTCACCATGAGTCAGGACACCTGGGTTCTATTTCATTTCTCTAGTGAACCAGCCATAGGACATTGGGCAAATCACCCCAGTTCTCTCATTCTCCTAGTCTGAAAAATTAGAGGGTTAGATATGATGATATTTAAGGTCCATTACAGTTCAAACTTTCTGTTTCCTATGAAATCTATATTTTCTTTCAAACCTATATGTTTCCTTGAAATCTCTGAGTTCAGGGAGAAAAAAAATTAGTAAAGTCAAGTATTGGAAGAAAAAGTTTCATGGAAGTTGGAAGGTTTAAGCTATGTGGCCTTTCAAAGACAGACAGGTAGAAGAGCAGGGGAAAGTCATTTGAGATGAGAATCACTTGTGTGGAAACAAGGAAGCAGAAATGATTGTGGAATATTCACATAATAGACAGACTATTAGTTTGGGGGAGGAAAGCACTAGCAGCTGGAGCATTAGGACAGGCAACGTGTAGAAGAAAGATGGAAATTGAGGAAGTATAGGTAAACAGAGCAGTATATTCTAGACATGGAGGAAAACCAAGGCAAAGGCCCAGGGGTCAAAGATGGAGCATTCCATGTGGGGAACAGTAAAGTCGGTTTTTCTCAATTGCAGAGAATTTAAGCTGGAGTAATTTACAATAAAACTAGAAAGTTAGGTTGAGGTATTTAGATTATGAACACCTTGAGAGATTATTCATACTGTTTCCTCCAACAGATTTCTCCCTCTCTTATCTCTACTCTCAATTTTCTTCAATATTTCCCTGGCTATTGGCACCTTCTCTACTGCCCACGAACATGCCTATGTCTCGCCATCCTCAAAAATCTCTTTCTTGATCCTTCCATCCCCACTATTGTCCTCTATCTCTTCTGCCCTTTGTAGATCATCTTCTTAAGAAGGCCATCTCCAATGAACTCCTTCACTTTCTTTCCTGTCATTCTCTTTTTGACTCAAGATCCTGCTTTTGACCTCATCATTCCAACAAAACTGCTTCCTCCAAAGTTACCGATGATCTCTTAATTGTCTAATCCAGTGACCTTTTCCCAATTGTTATTCTTCTTGACCTTTCTTTAGCATTTTATACTTGATCACTCTTTTCTCCTCGACACTCTCTTTTCTCTGAGTTTTGGGACATGATTCTCTCCTGGTTTTCATCCTATTTAATGATTACTCTGTCAATCAGACAGAACTGACCTCTATCTTGTGGATGATGGGAGCCAAACAGAGCAGACTAGAGCTGGGAGGATCAGGAAACAACAGAAGTTTAATTTCAAAGTGAAGAAAATGGCTTACAAGCAAGGAGACAGATTAGATACATGTGTCATGGCCCCAGACCCAGTGGAGGGACCCAAGGCAGGACTGGGAGATCTCAATACTTATACCAATGACTGCTCCGTGAACTTTAGCCCTGACAAGAAGGTGCAACAGTGATAATGAGACAAGTATGATTCATAGCAGGGTTTCATGACCAGAACTTATCCGAGCTTATCTGGTGCTTGTCCAAGCTCAGAGAATATCGGGACCTGGTCAAAATAATATAATAATTATGTGATTTTGCAAGAGGGTGAAATCATCTAGAGGGTGAGTGAACAGGATTGTTGTTATGCCAAAGTCAGGGCACAACTTGCTTGATGGACCTTAGCTCTGGAAAACAGGGTATCTCCTAATAGCTTGACATATCCCCCTTTTGACCAAAGGGTCTAAAAGAACTCCTACCCTTCTGACCATAACAGAGAGGTGGTTAAAAGCCAAAATACCATGAGAGGTCAGTTGGACCCAGATGAGCATTTTTATCCCAGGAGGTCAGTTCCTTGAAGGGACCTCTTAGAGAAGTATGTCCCAGGTGTTATTGCTAGCCATTGTTTACCTGCAAGTAGGTAAGGGGGTTGGGGGAGCAAGAATGTAGAAAGAAAATGACAATCCACACTGAAATCAGGTCACCAGTGGTTAGGCACATAACAAAAGGGAAGAAAACAGTATCCTCAGCCCTCATCCAGAATCTTGGGACAGCTGTCTTGTCTGGGTGTCAGCTGCCTTGTCTGGGTGTCAGCTGTATTTGGGTCCATACTAGATGAATACTGAGGTCCCTGGAGAGTTCTGCTGTCCACTCAGGAGCAGGGGATTTCTTCAAATGACTCAGGAGTCCATACTAACAATCCAGTTTTGAGAATTTATTACTAGAACATCCTCAAAGCCTGAATTTCCATAATAGATAAATTTGGAAGCCAATTATATAATCATGTTGATTTCTCAAAATTTAGTATTCCATTTATTTAGAAAACATTTCATTACATCTTTGACTTACTACTTTGTTTAATCATTTCCTACTTAGGAGGATATCATCTCTATGTTATAATTTGACCACAAACATAGGTTAAAATTGTAAGATGTTCATACTTGCATCCTATTATAGTAACTCAGAGATGTTCCAGGATCAATCTATTATTTAATAGATTTAGTATTATACTTACAAAACCTCTTGATTGGAGAAATTTGCTATAAAGAGGAAAAAGTGGGATATAGTTATAACAATGTCATGTATCATAACAGGAGGAAAAACTCCCTTAGCTCTATTTGATTCCAGGCATTAGTCATATGTGACAGCCAATCATGTACTCATAGGGTATTAAAAGCAAGATGTGGGATTAACCAGGTGGGGAATTCTCCTTTTCAGAAAGGAAATAGCACAATGGGGAAACAGAGTCAGGAGGATCCTACCTTGGGCCATGCCAAAGTTGTCCTCAAAACTTTTCCCATACATAAACATCCAAATTTAGCAGTTCCCAGAATGCAGCACATGCCACTTCATGACTATTCAGACAACTATCCCTGTAATCCAAGCTCAGAACAATAGTAAATTACAATCCCAGGAATTTTACCTTAAATAGTAAAATTTCACTAACACAAAGTTAGGGCTTAAATATCTTTCCTGATATTTCCGTAACAGTTAACATTTCATTTATACTTTACTTATAAATATAAACTACCTATATTCTGGGGCTTCAGAAATACAGCAAATACCTGATAGTTGGCTTATCATTAGTATATTGAAGCTATATCTTTAAACCACCATATAAACTTTCATAATAGCCAAGAATTTCTAATGAAAATTTGCTATTAAATATTATTATTATCATTATCATCTATTTTATAACAAAATATGCCTCACTAAATATTTAACAGTTTCAAATATCTTTTTTTATCATATCCTTTTAAAAGCCCAATTAATGTGTAACAGTATCCAGATTAAAACGTTGTTTTGTCTAATAGCATTTCTATTACAATGGTCTCTCAAAGTTCACAATATAAGATAATTCAGAAAAACAATGATACCACAAAAAACATCATATATTTAAAAAATGAAACAAAACTTCAGATGCCATCAACTCAGTTAATTGCATTTCCAAATTACCAAATAACAAGATATAAAAATCATTAATCTTATTACCGTTGGCATTTCAAACACATTTTAAAGTTACAGGATATGGAACAATTACATTAGATTAAAGAAATAATAATAATACAGTACTTAACATATGACAGAAACTGTGTTAAGTACTTTTTAATCATTATATTATTTTGATGCTCTCAACCACCCTGGGAGGTGGGTACCATTATTATTTTTTTCTTTACAGATCAGGAAACAGGCAAATAGTGATAACATAACTTGCCTAAGATTACAAAACTAATAAGTTTCTGCAACTGCATTGTAACTCAAGTTTCTCTACATTTTTACAGCATTTTTTTTTCGACACTTGTATTTCAACACCTGATCTGAGATAAGAGTCTCTGACCTGGGAGGAGCTACAAGAGATCTTTGGTTCAAACAATCTTTTCTCTTTTCATAGTCAGAAATGTCAAGGAAGGGTTAACAAGAGATTGTTATAAGGGGCAAACAATTTACCTATTTTCTTTTCTTTCTTCACTCTGGAATTACTTCCAAAACCAGCTGCCTTCCTTCATTGCCCTAGAACAATAAAGCTATTAATCTTCCATTTACTTTTAAAATTTTTATAAAATCTAATCCTTATTTTCCCTTAAAGCAAATTCTACAGAACAGTACCCCAAAACTTAACAAGATATTTCAGAATAAAATGAGTTCCTGGGATTACCCTCAAATCCCAGGAGTTCTCCTCTGCAGCCTTAAAATTATTAATCTCCAACTCCTTAATCTACCAAGATATTTTTAGCAATTCTACAAACTTTGATTATCTGTCTTTATTTTTGTAATTCCAGCATAACCAAAGTTGAAATGACAGGAAAAAAAGTGTCTTGCAGATTTTTTTTTTGTCTCTTTATTTAATCTCTCTTGGAAAGCTTAATGTGGGAGTAAATACTGCTTATGGAGACAATTGCTCCAAGTATGAAAGTTCATTAATCTTTCCCAGAGTTTTAAACAATTTGGCTACAGCCCTTAGAAGGTGTTCTGGATGACTGAATTTTAAACCTTTCAAGGAAACAGACTCTACAAGCAACAGAAACATGACACAGACATTTTAAATTTTACAAAGACAGAAACAGACAAAATGATAAGATAGATGCAAACAGACGCAAACCCTTCTAACAAAGTGTGCAATTACAGTTCTCATTTTAACCAGTGTGGCAGAAGCACACAATTACTAAGGTGGGCAGCTTAAAAACAGCAGAGGCACAGCAGAGAGGCCAATTAACAGAGGTGTACAGTTTAAGAAAAGATATCCTTACCAGAATGATCTGTGATGAGCTGGGTCACTGGAAGGTCCCTGGAGTTTTCCTCACAGAGAATGGCAAGCTCAACCAAGGAAGAAACTTAGGCACTGGAGCAGGGAGAAGGGTCAAGGACTCACCAGATGAGGGGGTGCTGGACTCTAAAGAAATAAATTTCTGGTAGAACAAAATGGTTCCCACTTGGACCAGAGTTCAATGGCCTGGTTCCAAGTCCAATCCCACTTCTGACACCAATTAATGTCAACTGAACTGAACTGGCCTCTAATCTGTGGATGGCTGGAATCAAAGAGGATGCTAGAGACAGGAGAGTCAGGAATCAAATAGAAGTTTATTCTAAGAGTGAGAGAAATGGCTTGCAAGCAAGGAGGTAGATTAGACACATGTGACAGGGCCTCACCCTTAGTGGGGGGACCTGAGGCAGTATGGCGAGATCTCAGTATTTATACCAATAGTTATGGCTGTATCCCTGAAAGAGGGGTAATAGCAACTGTGAGACAAATTTGATTCATAGCAGGGCTTCATGACCAGAACTTGTCTGAGCTTGTCTGTTGCTTGTCCAAGCTCAGAGAATACCTGGTGCAGTTCAAAGCAATAGAATAATTAAGAGATTTTGCCAGAGGGTGAGATCATCCAGATGATGAACCCAAAGAATTGTTGTTATGCCAAGCTCAGGGCAAAGCTTGCTTGCTGGGCCTTAACTCTGGAAAACAAGGTGTTTTGTAATATCTTGACAACTCATTCTCAGTCTCCTTTGCTGGATCCATTCAGGTCATTCCCTCCAACCATAGGTGTCCCAAAGGGTACTGTTCTGTGTCTTCTCTTCTTCCTCTATACTAACTCACTTGGTGGTCTTATCAGCTCCTATAGGTTTAATTTTCATTTCTATTCTGATGATTCTCAAATATACCTATTGTGATTTAACCTCTCTGCTGATCTCCAGTTTTACATCTTCACCTGTCTCAGAGAAATTTGGAACTGGATGTTCAGCAGTTTTCTTAAAACTCAACACATCTAAAATGGAACTCATTTTCCCTCTAAACCCTAACCACTGTTAAATTTCCCTGTTATTGGTGAGGAAATCACCATCCTTCCAGTCCCCCCAGCTTGCAATTTAAAGTGCCAGCCTCAGATTCTCATTATCTCTCACCCCCCAAATACAATCTGCTGCCAAGGCCTATTTATTTCACCTTTGCAACATCTCACAAACAGACTCTTTTCCATGCACTGATAGTATGACCACCTTGATGATGGCTCTCATCTGCTTACTCATGAACTATTGCAATAGTTTGCTGGCAGATTTGCTGCCACAAGTCTTTCTAATCCATCCTCCATGTAATTGTCAAAGTGATTTACATGTAAATCAATAAATTTAAAGCACAAGTTGAACTATGTCAACTTCTACTTAAAAACACCAATGGTTTCTTGTGTCAAGACATTAGGAGACACCCTGTTTTCTAGAGCTAAGGCTCAGCAAGCAAGCTGTGCCTTCAACTTGGCATAACAACAATCCTGTGAGCTTACCCTCTGGATGATTTTGACAGAGCAAAATCCCAGAATTGTTTCATATAATTATTGTATTGTTTTGATCAACACCAGGTATTCTCTGAGCTTGGACAAACACCTGCTGTACCCCTGGACTGGTTATGAAGCCCTGCGATGAATCAATCTTGTCATATTGCTGCTGTTAGGGATATAGCTCATTGTGTAACTATTGGTGTAAGTATTGAGATTTGTCCACACTAAAGTGAGACCTCCTCCCACTAGGGGTGGGGCTTGGGCATATGTGTCCTTGCTTGCAAGCTATTTCCCTCACTTTGAAATTAAACTTCTGTTTGATTGCTGATTCTCCTGTCTCTAGCCTGCTTTGTTCGGCCACCTATAGGGTAGAAGCTGGTTTGGGTCCAGTTGTCATTTATTACCACTAAGACCAAATATAAAATCCTGTTTTGCATTCCCCTCCCCCCCACTTTACACCTTAGTCCCTTAATATATTCTCATCTCCGGGTATTTTATCTGGTTTTCCCTGATGCCTGGAAGACGCTTTCCTCATCTCTGCCTCCTAGATTCCATGGTGTCCTTAAAGTCCCATCTAAAATCCCATCTTTACAGGAAACCTTTCCCAACCCCTCTCAATTCTAGTTTCTCCTCTTGCTTAATTATTGGTAATTTATCCTGTGTATGCCTTATCTGTACGTATTTATTCATTCAACTTCCTTGAGGGCAAGGTCTGTCTTTTGTCTTTTTTTTTTTTTTTTTGTATCCCCAGCACTTAAGCATCATGTCTAGCACATAGTCAGCACTTAATAAATGTTTATTGACCAAATGACTGAAGGGTTTTTAAATTCAGGACTTTGTATTTGATCCTAGAGGAAATCAAAATACATGAGTTTATTGAATGGAGGAATGAAATAGTAAGAACTATGCTTCAGGGAAATCATAGTAGCAGCTGTGTAGAGGGTAGATTGGAATGGGGAAGTAACTGAGGCAAGGAAACAAATGAAAAAGACTGAAATATCCTATGTAAAAGGTGATGAGGACCTGAATGAGGGTGGGTCAGATTGAGAGATGTTGTGGAAGTAGAAAAATAGAAGTTTTAGCAACTGATTGGACATCTGGGATGAGGAGAGAGTGGAACTGAGGATAAAACTGGGATTATAAACCTGATAGATTGGAAGAATTATAGGCACCTTCAAGAGAAATAGCAAAATTTGTAAAGTTTGGGCTTGAGGGGAAAGATAATGAGATCTACTTTGAATATATTGAGTTTGAGATGTTCTGGGGCCATTGAGTTTGAAATGTCCAATAAGCAGTTAGTGAGATTAGAATAAAGCTCCAGGGAGAAACTAGGACTGGACAATGTGTGAACTGGTGAATGTTTAACAATCATCTCTCTGGGGGCTGGGGATGGGAGGAAAGGTACTCATGACACTCTTTTAGGTTTGATACAAATTATTAACATTTTCTCATCACTTTCTTAAATGTAGACAATCAAGAAACCAATAAATCAAATCCTGATTTGCAGTGTTTGCCCATTTCCAAGGTATAAATCCTCACAATGAAAATTTAACAATTGGCTTGTGAGTTGGTTCAAGCTCACTCCAGCAAATCCCTGGATTGAATATATATATATATCAGTGAGTCATTTGTATGTGGAGCTGGTGAGGTCACCAAGTGAGAAAATGTAGAGAGAAAAGAGAGCTCAGGACAGAGCCTTGGGGGTACACTCATTATTAGGGAGCATGATGTGATGATCTTATAAAGGAAATTGAGAAAGAGTAGCTAGATTAGTATTAAGAAAACTGAGAGAGAATGGTATAATGAAAATATAGGGGTTAGAAAAAAGTATATTGTGGTCAAAAGCACAAAATGCTACAGAGAGATGAAGAGGGATGATGACTGAAAAAAGACCATCAAATCTGGCAATTAATGACTCAGATTCCCTGAACACTTGTTAACCACTCCTGTTTAAGACCAATATCTTTCACTCAAATGCAGCTCCTTTTTTATTTTTTTGCAAAGATGTTGGGAGTCTGAAAAGCACAATTTTTTTTTGCTGTAGAAGATTTTCAAATTCAATTTATTTCAACAAATATGCATAAAGTACCTATTATGTCCTAGATGCTAGGGTTACAAAAGAACATGGAGTGGCATAGTCAGGGGAGGCCCTGATCAATTTGATGAGTCTTTCAATCGACATGGATTTTGATGGCTGTGAGTTGGAGTTTTTTGTTGTCTCTTACAGAAAGAACCACCCTTTCCTGAGTGATCTATGATAGCCTGCTGTGAAAGGTTTGGACCTTTTTGAGTACTTTCTCTCCCTTGTTTTCTTCCTCACTGGATTTCAACAATGGTGAGAGGAAGGGATTTTGTCTTTACTACTCCCTTTCCCTGTCCCAAGCAGGAAAGGAAGATATACAGGGAGAATCATGGTGAACAATGTATTCTTAACCACATGGCTTGAGTTTTTTGGACCTTAAGTTCCTGGCTTCCTTTTGCCTCTTCATTCCTTCCCACCCCCAACACAGTTCAGGGACATAGTTACTGAGAACTGACTTTTCATAGCCAAGATGTAGAAATTGAAGGGGCACTGATGATATTCTGCAGAAGCACATGGTAATTGTATACAAGTGCTTGCATATGTTCTAGAAAAAAAAAAAAGAGATCGTGTGTGTATGCGTGTGTGTGTGTGTGTGTGTGTGTGTGTGTGTAGACTTAAAAATACATTTTTTCAATTACAAAGCATTTATTTCTCTCCCCTCCCCCATCTTCTCCCTACCTACCTTCACCTTGAAACAAAAAGAAAAACAAACCCCTTGTAACAAGTATGCTTTCAAGCAAAACAAGTTTCTGCATTGGCCACTTCTGAAGCGTGCATCTCATTTTGTGCATTTAGTCTAGTGCATGACCTCTCTATCAGGACGTGGGTGGCATTCTTCAATTGTTCCTTGGAATCATGGTTACTAATTGCATTGGTCAGAGTTCTTAAGTCTTCCAAAGCTGTTCATTGTTGCACTGTGGTTATAGTACAAGTTGTTTTCCTAGTTCCACACACTTCACTTAACATTAGTTCATATAAATCTTCCCAGGATTCTCTGAACCTATCTACTTCATCATTTTCTTACATCCCGACAGTGTTGCATTACATTCATATATCATATGAATTCTTACTGTTTGTATACCATATGAATGGCCTTTCTCCTTCTGCCTCTCCTCCTCATATACAATCTATATGCCAGCATTCATATGTAGAACCCAAGGGGGAAAGCCACTCCTTGAAGAAAATGTGTTTGTTTTATCCTGGGAAGTAATCTCTAAGACCATTTTTATACAAATATCATACTATTCAGCCAATCCCTAAGTGATGGGAACTCTCTTAATTTCCATTTCTTTGCAAACACACACATACACACAGGAGTTACTACAATTATTTTTCTACATGAGTCCTTCTTTCTTTGATTTCATTTGGGTATATGTAGTTCAAATAATGGTATTGGTACTGCTGGGTCAAAGATTATATTTGATTTAGTCATTTTAAAGGGTAAATTTCCAAATTACTTTCTAGAATGACTGGAGCAATTCAGTTTATTAATGTGCCTGCTTTCCCACAATCCATTTGAAGTATGTCATTTTCCTTTTTTGTTACCTTCACCATTCTGATAGGTTTGAGGTAGAACCTCAGAATTGCTTTAATTTGCATTTCCCTAACTATTAATGCTTTGGAGCATTTTTTCATATGACTATAGAGAGGTCGGATCTCTTCCCTTGAGAACAGCTCATCCTTACCCTTTGACCAATTATTAGGAAGAATGACTGACCTTTACTAACCTTGAGATAACATCCCCTTCATTCTGTTCACATAGCCATCTCTCTGCATATCACCTCTGCATTTTTACAATAGCTTTCTAATTAGTCTGTCTGAATTCTCTCTCCAGTCTAATCAACCCTCTACCCAGCTGTCAAAGTAAAGTGAAGGTATGATCATGTTCTCTTCCTACTCAGTAAACTCCAGTTGCTCTCTCATATCCCCAAGATTAAAGATAAAACCCTTCACATGAAACCCTTCACAAGCTCACCCTTTCCTTCCTTTCCAGTCTTCTTACATTTTAACCTACTTCCACATATTCTAAGATCCTGGCATACTGGACTACTTGCTGTTTTTCACTCAAGACATTCCATCTCTTGTCTGTGCTTTTATACTATGTATCACCCCTGCCAGGAATTCTTTCCCACCTCATCTCTGCCTCCTAAGCTTTTCTGGCTTTATTCAAGACTTAGCTCAAATTCCCCCTCCTCCAAGGTGTCTTTCTAGGTCTCCCTTACCACCACCCTCCTCTGAAATTATCTTCCACTGCACATCTTATATATACATAATTATTTTCATATTGTCTCTCCCATTAGAATGTAACAGCAGTATCTATGTTTTTGCCTTTCTTTGTAGTCTCAGGGCTTACTCTATTGCCCATCACATAGTAATTTCTTCATTAATATTTGTTAACTTAGTGCAAAAATATGGAGATGGGAGGAGGGACTGGTCATGTAGTTTAAGAAACAGCCAGTAGACCTGCTTCATTGGAAAGTGGACTATGTGAAGGAAAATAATTTGAATTAAAATCTGGAAAGGTGAGAATCTAGTTGTCAAGATCCTTAAATGCCAAGAAATTCAAATTTTATCTTAGAAGAAATAGAGACTCGTGGACAATATTTGAGTTGGGGAATGGCCAGACTTGAATCTTAGAATATTATTAAGTAGAAAATAAAATTATTTTCTTAGCCCATGAAAATGAATCCTAAGATTTAGAGCTGAAAGGGGAGACTGGATGGCTTTTCCTGCTCTGACATCTGTGATCTGGAACAATATTTTCATTGTAAAGAAGAGGAAACAAATTTAGAGAAGAAAAATGATCAGAGACATACAGGTAGGAAATACAAGGACCCAGATTCACACTCAGGCTTTTTGACTTTAGATTCAATGATCTTATGTTGGAAATGCAACATCGCAGTGATCACCTCTAAAATGATTCCTTAATAACCCTCTATTTAGTAGATTCCCACTAGTTAAAGGAAAAAGAAATTTGTTGCTACCACATTGAACCCACAGCAGTTATTCTTAAGTTACCTGGTCATTCTAAATCTGTGGGCACCAAGCTAAAAATCATCATATGAATTCCAGTTTCTGACAATGCCCAAGAAACAAGTCAATGGCTAGAGACAAACTACCAGAATTGTACTTAAAGACCTTAAAATATTCAGCAAGAGAAACTGAAAGTGATCTAATGATTACTAATGAAGCAAAACAGTTACTTGAGGCCCAGCTCACGTCTACTCCTTTGTAATGCTCATGGGTGCTTTTCAGAATTGGGTCAGAGTGGAATGTGGAATGGAAGAGATCACAGGTGAGTATATAATCACGGGGCCAGGATGTCTAGTGGAGTAAAGTGATAAGTAAATATGAATTTGAAGTTGGACCTAGCTGAAAGCATGTTATCTCCATCCCTCTGATTTTATGAAGAGAGAAGCATGGTAGATTTCTGGAAGCAAAGGGATGATTGATGTGTTGAAGCAGCTTTATATGAAGTGACAGAGGAAAAAATAGTTTTTAGGGATGTTATAAAAGAAGGAAGGGTAGATTTAATGTCAACCTAAATGCTTCACTTTGTGCCTTAGCATAAGTTTTGAGGTGTGTCTGTGTGTGTGTGTGTGCGTGTGTGTGTGAGATCACACAATTACAAGTGAAATAATTAGTATTAGCCTATTTCAACAGGGTAGCAAAAAAATGCCTAAAAAATTTCATGAAAATACAGTTATGTTTATATTATATATTAGCATTAAAAGCTTAGAGAAAGTAGATGACAGCGAATAGAAGGTTGTCCTTGAAGACAGTAAGGCCTGGGTTCAGGTTCTGCCTTTGACATATAAGAATTATAGAAAAATCACGTAACTCCAGTGTGGAAATGTCACCAAAATGTCAAACCGCCATAATGCTTTGTATGATTGTTTAGTCTCTGCAGTTCTATTCCCCAGTCAATAATATATATAAAATGCACTTCTTATTTACAGTTTTTGCAGCTGCAAGTACCAACTTTCTTCTGTGAAACTAACAGTTGTTATTGTTTGCTAGCAAATGTATACTTTGGTAAACTTTGACCTTTTTCTCCCTTAACCTTGAAATTTTTATGAAAGGAGTATACCTGGCCTCCCTACTTTTCCCTCTTCTACCTCTCCTCCTCACACACATTACATATGTCAGCATTCTTATGAGGAACCCAAGGGGAAAGACATTCCTTAAAGAAAAAGCATTATTGTTTTATCTTGTGAAGTAATCTCCAAGGTTATCCATTCTCATTGGCTTTGATCGAGCTAGTTGGAGACAAGGAATATTTGGGATGCTCTGTTTTCTACTTGCCTGTGAACTTTCATTATTTTGCTTTAGATGTCAAAACTGTTGGAAAGGTCTCTAGCTTAAGGGAAGAGTCCTAGTTCTTATAGAAGATGTATCCCCTTACAGTGGATAGATATCATTTCAATCAGACATAGAAAGGATGAGCCCTTTGACCTTATTCTCACTGACTAGGATAATCACACAATCACTACTTGGGAATCACTAGGGACTAAAAATAAAATAGAAACATCCCTAATGCACATGAAAGAGAATAAAAATGCAAAACTTATGGGTCTTCTTGGGCAGGAAGTAATAAAATTATTTTCCTTCCTCCACCCCCAAATTGCTAATCTAGGACAATAGGCCATTGGCTGTCACATAGTAGGATCTTAAGAAATGATTACTGATTTATCCACTCATTGAACAGGACTCTTGTGCTACCCTTTGGTCTCTCAACAGTTCCTGAGTCCCCTGGAAGTTACCATGTACCCCTTTCCCAATAGCGATTTGGGGAGCCACAGATGTTTTCCTTTCCCAATCTCTTTTACTACCCTGGCTGATCAGAGATGCAGGCTCTTGTGGTCTTGGATAGCTGGAAGAGATCAACTCAAAATACACACCTATGGAATACACACGCATACATCTTTTCTCTACCTATCCTGAGACCTTTATGGACCACAAAAGAATATCCCCCAACACATTTCCAACCCTGGTAAGTTTTCTACGTGTGGCCTGTTTTTTGTTTGTTTGTTTGTCTTCCCCCTGCCTATGGTGGCTAGTTTATCCCAGATCACCAATGCAGATGGCAACTGCCCCCAAATGTAGAGGACAATGTGAAAAGGAAAATATAACATATCTCCTTCAGTTATTAATGCACCCCAAGAATAACCCTGCTTCTTTTCAGAAAAGAAATTGAGCACTAATATACCAAGAACACTTTGTAAAGACTGTGTTCTATGAAGTCACAAGTCTAGACCCTACATTCCCCAATACCCCCTTTTCCCTTTAGCACTAAAGAGATGTCTTGCAGTCATCATAGTACCTCTTAGTTGGGGTCAAATGTCTTAAAAATGGTTAATAATAACCATGATTTTGAGGTTTGTCTCTGAAGAAGGCATATAATAATAGTAACTGCTATTCATATCTTTCTTTAATTTTGCAAAGTGCTTTACATGAGTTAATTTGTTTGATCCTCACAACAACTCCAGCCAATAGGGGCTATCATTATCTATGTTTTACAGATGAGGAAACCAAGGCTCCAAAGGGTCAAGTGGCTTGCCCATGCTCACACCGTAAATAGCTGAAGCAGGATGCAAAGCCAGATCTTCTTGACCTCAAGTTCAGCACTTGAAGAGAGCTTTGTAAGCCTTTAAGTACTTACATAAGTGTTAGCTATTTGTTAGTATTAACATTATTAATACCATCATCATCATCACTGAAGAAACCACTTTGATTTCTTACAGAAAGACTGTAAGGAAATTCCTTTGGGAAGCACCAGTCCTAGTAGCACAGGGAGATAGGCATGGTATAGTGGGGAAAGCAAGGAGACTGAAGATACGATCCCTGCTACTATTAACTAGCATTGTAAAATTCAGCCCATTCATGACTCTATGGCTCACAACTTCTCATTCTTAAAATAAGAACAATAATAATGCTTTACCAGCCCTGTAGCACAGAGTAGGCCAGATGATTTCTTGAGATCTTTTTACCAGCTCTTGGATCAAAAATGGTTAGAAAACCGATGACAATTCACTAGGTAGAGAAGTGGAAGGGGGTGTTCAAGACAAAAGTAAGATTTCAACCTTGAAAATTACTTCTCCTTGGAAAATATTAGCTAATAACAATCAGTCATAATAAATAGATCTGAAAATAGGCTGAGCTTCTGTCGATGTCTTTGCAAATTAGACAGAAGCCTCTGGGTCTGGGCTGTAGTAAGACAGACTAGTCTAACCTTTGGCTTTCTTCCCATGATTTGACAGGGGTCAGAACCACACGGAGAAAGAAGCCAGAACTCCCTCCATACCTTAATATGGACTCAATGTCAAGGGGAGAGATGCTTTTGCAAAACCTACTTCACATCGTCTTTCTCCAAGTAATTAGAGCTCTGTCTCTATCTTAGTCATTTTATGAAAACAGCAACAGAAACTTGTTTAATTGTTTGTTAAATGCCATGTGGTTAAGTCCACAACTCTTCAAAAGAGCAGTTATACAACTCTCCCCACACCTCCCCAAAACAATTGCCTAAGTAGGTGCTTATTTTCATGCCCTGCTAGTAACTTCTTGAAACCTACCACATCCCACCTGGTTCCCATCTCTGGTTTTCACAGGAATCCCATGTGTGAATAAAGCGCTCCTTTGGATTTCCTTGCACTGCAAACATTTAAGACATTCATACATCCGGTTTTGCTGCTCTTAAGAATGGGTATAACACCCCTGTCCACATTCGGGTCTTTTAATTTAACAATATACCTTTCTTCTATTGGTCAGTGACCATTTGCTTCTTTTGGCAGGAGGCTAATGAATTTGAGAAAATCTACACCAGTCACTAGGTACAGAGAATGGCAGACGACCAAACACTGGTCCTAAAGGAAAGCTGACACTAGGCTTAATGTAAATCAGAGAGATTGCAAGAATTTACGTATAGTATAACTTTCCTTTTTATTCATAGTTTGCATCCACATGATGCTTTTAAGTTTGTCAGGCACTTTCCATATATCATTTCACTTGATTCTCACAACAACACTGTGAAGTAGGTGTTATAATTATCCCCATTTTACAGAAGAGTAGTCTGAGACACTTAGAAATCAAAAGACCAGCCCAGAGTCACACAGCTAGTAGGTATCTGAAGGAGGATTTGATCTAAGGTCTTTCTGGTTGCACTACCTAGTTGCCTCTAAGTTTTTACCTTTTGTTTGAGTACTAACAAGGATCTATGCATAGTCATCACTTAACACTTTGCCTGGAATAGAGTAGGAATTTGATAAATATTTGTTGATTGATTGATTAGGCTAGTGAGAGACTGTATGGGGCTGTAGATAGTCAGCTGTCCTATGAGGTAAGAAGGGCTGGATTTGAAATCTGCCTCAGATGCATCTTAGGTGTATAAGGTTGGGCAAGTCACTCAGTGACTTCCTCAGAGCCCCCACGTGCCCCACTTGAACTACAAATGACAGTACAGTTGCTTTAGCATGGTATGATGGAAAGAGTATTGGCTCTACAATTGGAGGCTCAAAAATCTGGATTCTAATCCTGCCTTGGTAAACTGGTGGAAGTCATTTAATCACTATGGGTCTCAGTTTCTTCATCTGTAAAATGAAGAAAGGGAGGTAGGACTAAATGGCCTCTGAGGTTCCTTTTGGGTCTAGGTTTGGGATTTCTCATGGATAGATTCTGGGGAGAGTTCAGAAGTGGGGTTTCTATATTTTGATAATTATATTCCTGTTCAGTCATATTTCAGCTGTGTCTGAATCTTTGTGACCCCATTTGGGGTTTTCTTGGGAAAGATACTGGAGGGACTTGCTATTTCCTTCTCCAGCTCATTTTACAGATGAGGAAACAGAGGCAAACAGGATTAAGTGACTTGTCCAGGGTCACACAATTGATAAGAGTCAGAGGCCAGATTTGCACTCAGGGAGATGAGTCTTCCTGAGTCCAGGTGCAGTACTCTAACCACTGCACCTCCTACTAGCCCTATTTGATGATTGCATTTCAATAGAACTCTCTTTGGAATCCTATACATTATATACTGTCTTTGGAATCCTATCATTCTATTTTATGTACTTAGAAATATGATTCTGAGAAGAGGTCTATAAGCATCACCAGACTTCCACAGGAGTCCATGGCACAAAAATGCTAAGAATCCTTTGTCTGACCTAGCTCTCTATCTACAACTTGGGGAGGGATCTTTTATGATGGGAGTTCAGCATGTTGGTGACATTACAACAGCAGCAACTTCAACAAATGTCTCTCCATTCCCCAAAGTACAAATTTGCGCCAGAGACTACGTATGTAGCTTTCTTTATTTGATGTTCCGAGGAATAGAAAATAGAGAAAATGGAAGCCGGGAGAAATTACTTGCCGGTCATGATGGGGATGGGTGGTCAGCGATCACTACAGACTTTAAAATCCAGACAATTTCTGTGGGTCAGTAATTGCTATGGCTGATTGGTTACTGTTTTGTGAAATTGATTTGCAAAGCTAGACTCGAAGCTTGGGGTGGAGAGAGAGGCTCCCACAGCAAGCAGGACCGCTCAGAGTTCTTACCAGACACAAGCCTTTGGAGCTAGTTGGCCCTTCAACCGTTCTGAGAGTGGCTGGAATATTAACAACCTTGCCTCCAAAGCATCAATGCCTCTCCTCACTCCTGGTGGCATACCCAGAAAAAAAGCCAACAGGCCACCACTAACTCAGAAATTCCAAGAGAAATATGGGGAAGGGGGCTAGGGACAATGGTTATCATCCATGAACAAAGGGATGCTATTTCATTTTTCCAGGTTCTCCAAGGGTATTGAAAATAAGAGAAAACACAAAGGCAATTTGCAAATGAGCTGGCAAAGTTCCTTTAAAGCCAATTAAGTCTACCTCAGATTGAAAAAAGATTATGAGCTGTGTTTTTCTCATTTTAAAGCAGGGGTTTGAGGCTCATTTGTGAGAAATCAATGTAACCACATTTATCCTTGGCCTAGTACTGAAAAAAATATAGTTACAGTAAAAATGATTTGATTCTTTTGAAACTGTGGGTAACATGAGTGATTCTGACAGAATGGAAATTTCAAGCTAAGTATATGAAATTGCTATTCAATAATGATGTGGATTTTTTTTTGGAAG
Organism: Notamacropus eugenii; assembly: GCF_028372415.1. NCBI lineage: Eukaryota > Metazoa > Chordata > Mammalia > Diprotodontia > Macropodidae > Notamacropus > Notamacropus eugenii. The sequence goes on along the minus strand of NC_092873.1, from coordinate 230,407,249 downwards.
GTACATTTAATTTAAAGACATGTGGGTAATTTATGTGCAAAAAATGTAATTGTGTTCCAGTAAGTGATGTGACCCTGAAATTTTTGTGGGGGTGGATTTAATCAGATCTTTGTAACCCAGCACATTTTCAAGCCTCATTAAACTGATACTACGAAGGCAGCTGTGTAAGGACCCTGCTGGTGACAGTCAGCCTTGTGGACCCATATCAGGGAACAGCACTTCTCTGCTATAGCCCTCCTTTCAAGGAATGACTTCAACTGTTCATTTGCAGTTTGGGCCGCTCTTAATCTGTTTTCCATTGATGGCAGCAACTGAGCAGAAAGTTTTCAGCTGGAAAAAGTCAAGTTAAGTCAAACCAGTTTTGTTCACAACAAGCATACAAATTGGCTATTTTTTTCAGATTCAGAACTTAAACATATGCTTTGAATTCAAAAGTGGGATTACATACTAAAAGGCTCCATTATCCTTAAATTACCTTTTTTCTTTTTCTTTTTTTCTGAGAGGGGTTGTTCTACCAGCATCCTCCCCCTCCCACAGAGAGCAGCTTTCTTCAACTTGTGAAGAGGCAGATTGCCCCTAAGCATACAGCATATACTTACCAGCCCTCCCACACCCACATAGTCATTTCTCTAGGGAGGAAAAGTCCAGAAGGAGAGGAAGGCTCTCTTTTAGTGACAATTAAACATACTTAGCAAAAGACAAAAGAATCACTAGCAAAATCCAAAGAGTTTAAGTAATACTGCTTACACGCTTTATTAATAGATACCCTTCTTTTAGGGACGATTATGCTACAGGGCATAGTTTAAAGAAGCTAGTGTTGAAGCTATTAGTACTTTCCGAGTCTGTTTGAGAATGAGATCAGAAACAGTTTAATATATTGGGAAGAATATTGATCTGGTATGAAAGGAACTGGGTGCAAATCTACTTACCACATGGGTAATTCAGGGTAAATCATTGTAGAGATGACCTTTTAGTACTGATTCTATAAACACCAAAGTGCCAGGCAGGAACCGTTTGTCCTAGGCGCCTGCAGTTCCCAGGGATGAGGTAATCGTGTCCCTCTAGGCTTAAGTTCTGTATTTGTTTCAGTTTTTATTTCCCAGGAATTAGAATTTCTCTGTTTCTGCAACCTTCTCCCAGAGATAAGAATAGTCACAAATTCCCACCAGTTGCTGCCTCTCCCTGGAGTACCTTGCATAACCCTGTCCCAGGACATAAATCCCAAGAGTGTTGTTAGGATTTTTCCATTTAGCCCCTTTCTGTGGGTATAAAAACATTTCTCTTAGAGTAGGCTGTAGGCCAGCTCAGATGGTGGGCCAGTGTCTGTCTTGGTTCCTCTGATCTTTGATTAGTCAGGTCTATTACAGCGTGCTCCAGATTGTTGGATGCTGGCATTCCTAGTCAGTTGTGTTAAATGGGGTAAATGGTTGGTCACTTGAGAGCAAGTGGGGAGAAAAACCCCAGGGTTCCTAAATTCTACCTAAAGCTCTGTATCCTTTGATAAATATTTCTAGCCTGGTTGATGTGTCATGTAAGTCACTTTCAGTACATTATAATTCAAAACTCAATACTGATTGATAGTTGATCTCTTATAGTATCTTACTGAGATTTGGGTTTCCTCACCTGTAATATGAGCATTTTGGACTCTATATCTAAGGTCCTTTCCTACTCTAAATCTATGACTCTACTACAATATGACAAAAATGCACGTATACATACATTTATTTTCTCTTTATCCTACCTGTTAGAATAGTAGGAGTTGGGACATTGGGCAGGGAAGAGAGGAAAGGTTCCTAGTCCTGGCTCTGCTCTTGGACTTGTTGTGTGACCCCATGCAAGTTACTTCTCTGGATCTCAATAGCTTCAGTTGTAAGACAAAGAAACCGGAACAGGTGATTTTTATGGGTTTTACCTTCTCAGTCTTATGAATCCTTCAGGTAAACGAGTGCCTAGAAATTTCGAATCTGCAAATGATTATATACTTGGCAGTTTGCTTTCAAATTCATCTCTGTCATCATTAAGCCTCAGTAATGTTTTCCATTTTCCAATAACACTAAAAAATTCAGTTTCTCAGACATTGAGTGATTCTGCCCTTTCTATTTTCTACTTTTTAAAACTCATGTTGCAGTTAGTTTAAGCATATGACACATCACCAATGCCAATTAGCAATTTTAATGTCATACATGTCATAGTCACTCAAACACCTGTTGAACTGAATTAGTTCAGCATCCAAGCTGAGTATATATTGTATTGCATGGCACAATGTATGCACTAAATAAATACTTCTTGATTAATTGAAATGTTGTTTTTCCATCATTTCAGTTAGGTCTCACTCTCTGTGACCCCATTGGGGGTTTTCTTGGCATTTCCTTCTCTAATCTACTTTACAGATGAGGAAACTGAGGCAAACAGCGTTAAGTGATTTGCCCAGGTTCACATAACTATTAAGTGTCTGAGGCTGGATTGGATGATGAGACTTCCTTACTCCAGGCCCAGCACTCTATCCACTGCACCACTTAGCTATTCTCTGGATCAGTTTAAGAAAATCAATCTTCACAACTTCTGGGATGTTGGAAAATCAAGTCCCTTTCACTTGTTTGTTACAGTTTAATTTTAAAACCAATGGCCAACATGGTTAATGAGGGAGATATCAAAGCTGATAGAACATCATGTGAAGGGCATTGCACAGACATGGCAGTGAGTGGGAGGAACAGTAATGGAAGATACAAACCAAAAAACTTAGCCAAGTTTCTAAGTGAATTCTCAAAGCACTTTGTATATTTGTATTATATAAGTGTCATGAAGGCGAGGACTTTGTTTTACTCTTTTACATATGTTCTATAACTTCTACTGTAAGACCTTGTACTGGCTTGATGTTTTTCGAATGAACAAATGAATACATCTGCTCTCATTATATCACTCTTTCTCAAGATATAAAAGAAATTTTAGAGTAGACTAATGAAATAAGAAAAGACCCAAACAGATAACATGGTTCACCTTCCTTTGCTTTACTTGTCAATCAATTAAAAAACATTTATTTAGGCCTATTATGTGCCAGGGACTATGCTAAGCACTGGAGATTCAAAAAGAAGCAAAAAACAGTCAGTGTCCTCCAGGAGTTTATAATCTAATGGAAGAGCTTACACTCTTAACCACTTCCTATTTCCTACTATCTGCTCCATTAACAGAACATCAAAGTTGAAAAAGACTTTGTCAAAAGCCTAGGTATCCAAGACAGACAAGAAAAGGAATTCCCATTACAAATGCTCAACAAAGGATCTTTAGCCTTTGCTGGAAGACATCCCGTGAGGGGAGTAACCCACAACCTAACAAGGGGATAGCTTTCATTGTTAAGAATGTTTTCTTTTATCAATTCAAAATTAACCTTTTATGAGGGTAACTTCTAACCATTCTGTCCTCAGGAGCCAAACAAAATATATATGTTTTTAACTTGACAGTTTTTCAGTTACTTGAAGATAGCTCTTATGTTCCCCCTTGGTGTCTCTTCTTCAGACTAAACATTCCTAGTTTCATCAAAAGGATCTTCATATAAGACATGAACCTGAGGCCCCCAAGATGCCCTCCTCTGGTTGTTCTCCATTATTTATTTTTAAAATGTGGTGCCCAGAACTGAATACAATACCCAAGATATGATTTGACCAGGGGACAGTATAAGAGCGCTATTAGCTACCAAAAGCTCTGAATCTCAATGAAGCACAAAATCATGTTAGCAATTTTTTTGGCTGCCATATCACATTGTTGACTTTCATTGAGCTTTTTCAGATGTACTTTTTCAGACAAACTGCTGTCTAATTGTGCCTCCCCCATCTAAACTAATGCCCCCATTAAAGTCACTAGACAACATTATCTCTCACCCACTTATATCCCTCAATCACTTGGATCTTTTTGCACTGTTACTCCATTGTATGGCAAAACTATAAAACTGTGCCAACGACTGTTAGAGTGAGGTAAAGACAAAGAAGGGTGTGTAATAAAGTATTAATAAAGGTGGCTTTCACTGCATTAGTCAGACCTATTGATGGCAATAGCCCCCCTCTCCTTCACACCTCTGATTTTCTTGGTTCTCATACATCTCCTTTTTCCTTTGGTTTTCAGAGGATTATGTGGCCTTTCTCTTGACCAAGGCTCCATTATTCCTTCTTCTCTCATCTGGGACCCAGCTTCATTGACCCTCTACTGTCAGTTTCATCTTCAGTTTCTTCATTTCTGCACAATATATGTCAGTTCCATCCCCTTTCTTTCTGTATCTACTGTAGTGACCCTAGCTAAAGGACCCTTGGACTATTGTAAGAGTTCCCTAACTGGTCTCCTGCCTCTGTTTCCTTGTTATCCTCCAGATAGGTGGTGTAGTGACTCCCTGCTTGTAGTCAGTAAGACCTAAGTTTGAATCTTGCCTCAGATACTTGCTAGCTGTGTGACCTTAAGCAAGTCACTTAATTTCTGTTTGTCTCAGTTTCCTCACCTGTAAAAGGAGGGTAATAATTGCATTTACTTTCCAGGCTGTTGTGAGGCTCAAATGACAATAATCGTAAAGCACTTAGCATAGTGCCTGACATTTGCTAAGCAGAAGAAAGTGAGGTTAGTGACCTTGCACAGCCCTCCCTCACTCAAATTAAAGTCAACTGCAAGTCATGTCATCATCTTGATGTCATGGTCCTCTTCCAGAAGGAAGGACAAAACACAACAAAGATGCTTATTAAGTACTACAGACTTGTATTTGTAGTACTTAGTACTGTTAATACACAAGTTTGCTTAGATCACACTCTTGCACCAACCCCTCCCCCAAACCACACCAAACCAAACACTTCAGGGGTTCCATTTGCTTGTCAAAAAAAGATAAGCCCCACAAGCCCCTTAACCTATCATTCAAGGCCCTTTTTAACCTAGAAGGGTATGAGATTGAGTGCTGAATTTAAAGTCTGGAAAACCTGAATTGAATCTGACTTCAGATACTTCCTAGCTGTATGACTTTGAGCAACTCATATAATCTCAGTTTCAATTTCCACATCTCTAAATAATATCTTTAGTACTTACCTCATAGGATTGTTGGGAAGAGGAAATGACATATGTGTTAATTATTCACAAACTTTGAAGCACTATAGAAAGGTGAATTATTAGTTTTTTCATAGTATTCTTCCTTTGCCCACACTTTTCCACCCAAACTGTACCATTCATTTACCATTTCCTGATCTTATTCTCTGCTTTTCCATCTCTGAGGCTTTGCACCAGACTCCATTCCTGGAAAAAGTTCCCCTACGTCTCTGGCTATTTCAATTTTTTCTTTTATCCCAAGTACTGCTTCTTTCAGAAAGCCTTCTAGGATATGCTTTCCAATAAATGAAATCTTCCTCCTTGAATCTCTCCTCCCCATGTGTTTCACCTCTCCTTTGTACCTAGCAAAGGGAGTCTGCTGGTAGAGTGGAGACAATCAGTGGATTCTTTTGATTGGCACTTTGTTCCGTGTTCAGAAATTTTGGATAGTTTATAATATTTCTTACATAATGGCATTCAGGCTTATGACTTGTCATTTCCTTCTGGGAGATCTATAATCCTTAAACTTTGTTATGGATTTGGTCTTTGAGATCATTATGTTTTGCTTGTATAGAGATCCTGTTTTTATTTTAATGTAATTCTCTGGCTGAGGACTGGTGCAGAGTATCAAGTCTACTGCCCTCTCCTTTCTCCCCACTGTCCCCCAGGGAGAGGGTGGTTTCCATTTTCCAATATCTCCTCCTCTTCCTCCCAGGGTCGGGGTGGAGAGGGTTGAGTTTGGTTGCTTGTTGCCACAGAATGGTGAGTGATGGCAGGGTGTGGGATAGGGTGCGGTTGGGGTGCTGGCAGAAACTATATCAGCAGCAAAGGAATTACTGACTTTACACTGGAGTCGGTCTGGGACTGGATCCCAGAGCACAAACCTATAGGTTGGTTATGCTGCCTCCCCAGAGCATGGTGGCTGATAGGGAAGGGGGTGCTGAATAACAGGGATTAGGAATAAGCCTTCTCCTCTGTTGGTTTATTGGATTGTTGTATCATTGAAGGTTCTTGGTGTCTTGGGGTCTTGGGGTCATGGAGACAGCTGCAACTGATTTACATAATTCTAATTTTGGTGAGTTTGGAAAGGTCAGGAAGATCAGAAAAATGTCTAGTCTACCATCTTTTTGTTCAGCAACCCTCTTGTAATAGAGAAGAAATCTTACCAAACTAAGTTTGGAGTCAGAGGGCCCAAATTTAAATACCACTTCATTGTTTATTACTTGGGTGACTTCTGGCAGTCATTGACTTCTCTGGGTCTCGGTTTCCGTATCTGTTAGATGAAGAGTTTAGATCAAATGGATCTAAACCCTTCCTGGTCTAAATCTATGACTCCATGATTATATTCTAACATATATTATGCTTATTCATATGAATGTCTTATCTGGCTAAACAGATTTTAAACTCCTGTATTCAAGCTCACTTGATGGGAAGATCAGGAAGGCTTTCTAGAAAAAGTATCATCTGGAAGGAAGGGAGAAATGTTGGGAAATATGTTTCTGGCATGGTATTATAACAGCAAAGACCCGGACATACACAGGAGGGCCTGCTGTACAGGTTCTTAGATCTGCTTTTCTAAAAGGAAAGGCAACTTTTGAGGGGTCAACAATCACTTTAATCAAGCACATATATCATTCACTGAGTTCAGAGGGGAAAAGTCAGCATCCTGAACTTCAGAGAAAATACAGAGAAATAAAAGTCCACAGACAGGGCTTCCAACTGTCTGACCATAAGTAATATATACATAATAGATTAACAGACAGATCCAACTGTCTGACCATACATACATAGTTACCTGAGATAGAAGCACAAACATCTGGGTTTTCAAAGCTGGGGGGCTCCTTAGTGGCTGCCCAGAATCTTATCTGGCCAAACAAACTCTTCCAGTGAGTACGCCCCAAAATAAAACCTCACCTCAGAGTATGTATATACTTTTCAGAGCCAGAGGGCATCCCAACCCTTGAGAACCAGTGCCTCATTAGAAATGAACAAAAGGTGTGCCTTCCAACAAAAAAAATTTCCCCTACTCAAGCTTCCCTTAATGGGCAGGCCCATTAATGGGTGGGGAAGAGCTTTAACTCTCATTAGCATTACAGGTATGTACCAAACCTTGGAGTTAGGAGAAGGGAAAATAAGATTGGGAAATTCTGAGTGTCGTACATGTTGGTTGGAAAATAAGGGACCTAAAAGAAATGAAATTAAACTTAAAGGTAGATTGGAACTACATGAGGATGCCCTCCTCAAATGATCTTGTATGTATTTCTCTGGGTAAATAAGTGTTTTGTCTCTCCAGAAGAATAAAAGTTCAACATCAAGAAATAATTTTTGCTTTTGACTTTGTATTTTCTTGGCTTAGTACATTGCTTTGCTTATGGTAGGCACCTAATCATATAAATAACCGGCATTTATGGGGTGCTATAAAATGTGAAAAGTGCCTTACATGTATTATGCATTTGATCCTCACAATAACCCAGAGAGGTTAGTGCATTTGATTAATATGATCACTGTACAGATGAGGAAACTGAGACCCAGAGATGTTAAGTGACTTGCTCAGGGTCACACAGTTAGTAACTGAGGTCTTCTTTGAACTCAGGTCTTCCTCACACCAGGTCTAGCACTCTATTCATTACATCACCAAGCTGCCTGTTAAGAAGTACTTGATGAATTGAGTTGTTTCCTTTTTTTTCCCCTCAGGGTGTATTTTACCCAATGAGTTCTTGAGGAAAAATTGAACAGTAGCTGACTTGTTCTGTCCAGTTGCTTCCTTCAAAACTCAAAACATATAGATAAATATCTAAGTTTAAAGAATGTTTTTTTCAGGATTCTTCTTTTTCCTTATTATATTCCACCACAAATATCCAAGGATGTCTTTCCATATCCTTCCTTTGTCCATCATTCCTTTCTTTATTTGATCCATAAATATTGGCATAGCACTTGAGAACACCTTTAGTCTGAGTCAAGGGAGGAGAATGCAGAAAGAAGGAGGAATGTACAAAGGAGACAGTGGAAGACCTACCAGCCAAAACTGCACCCAAACTGCCTTCCTCCCAAATTAGTTGAATTTATCCTGCCACCTTCTGTCCATGTAAAGTCACTTAATTTCATGTGGTGTCTCAGTTTCTTCATCTGTAAAGTAGGAATGATAATAACTATACTACCAATTTCATAAGGTTGTGAAGAGCAACTAAAATTTAATATATAAAACATTGCAAACTTTAAAGCTTAAAATAAAGTCAGTTATTTTTATTATTATTATTAATTGATACTAGGTTTGCCAAGCCTAGAGGCCTGTATTGGGCTACCCAAGTCTTTCCTACCTGTCCCAGGTCTTCGGCTGGCCACGCTGGATGCACATATGAGAGAAAGGACGTTCCAGAGTCGAACAGGGGTTGAGCTTTATTCCAGGGAATCAGTTACAAGTGCAGGGGAAGGTCTTCCTTAGGAGGAAGAGGGGGAGATTTCCTAAGGAGGCTAAGCTTAAGGGATTGGAAGTAGAAGTACAAGCGGGGGAGAGAGGGGGAGGGGAGAGAGGAAAGAAAAGAAGCGGAGCCCTACTTTTCTCTTTGGCTCCACACGTGCTAAGAGAGAGATTTCTGGCTTCCTCAATCCTACTTAATCTTCAGCCACACAGTTTGCATCTCAATACCATGCTGTTAGGTAACTAGGTGTGCTCCAATCCGGGACGACCTCGAGGGCAGGGAGACTCCACCCATCAGGTATCTCCGGGGGAGAGGCGGAAATACCCGAGCTAGCCGAGCTAGCTCAGTCTGACCTTCTCGAACCCCCGCTGTTCATGGAGGGCCTCGTAAGACTCTAAGATTTAGAGGTCCCACTTTTACCCGCCCAAGACCGTCCACACGGAATTGAGCTTCCAGTCCCAACAAGGTTAATTTGTGAAATAGGTGATATCATCTTTCCAACCCACTCAGACACCTTTAGCTTCCCCTTTCTGTTCCCTTTTTTCTTTTCAGTGGTAGAAGCTCCTACTCCACACATATGCGAGTTAGCAGTGTCCTTAGGATCTTCTCACTCTCCATATCCAAACCTCCTCTCAGCCCCCTCATTCACACTGAAGTGTAAATGACTGACACCAGTTCAAAGTGCTATTCCTTCCCAAGGATATTTGCATTTTTAATAGGCATCAAAGTCTCAAGCCAAAAGAGTGAAACTCTGATACAGGTTGCCCACAGTCATGGCTGGGAAAGGATGTTTGGGCATTTAGGCAATCCTAAAATTTCACCACATGGGCTGTTACCCACCACACCTAGAGATAATCCTAGCATTGCTAGTGGCAGCTAATGGAGAAGGCCCTGAGTTGCTGAAAGCTTTTGGATGGATTAAGGATATGGTAGTTCCGTACACCTCATCAAAGTTGGACTCTAGTACACAGTGTCCAGATGTTTCCTGCAGTGTGGAAGTCCTGTATATTCCTTAGGGATTACCCTGTCCTCCCTCCCTTTGAATCTTACAGAGAGGGAAGCAATTTTTTTTCTTTCTCAAACTCATTTAAATTTATTTGAAATTACTTAACTTTCCCTGAAAGCCATCTCTTATTTGCCTGTTTTTAATTTGTTAGGGATTTTGCAGAAGAAGATTTATGAGCATGTCAAATGATACGTTTTCATAGTAATTTAAATATCAGTATTATTTGTCCAGTTGACTATTTGCAGATTCTAATCAAAATATTTAGTCTCTCAGTACTATAAAGACCCTGGTGGGAACTAGACTACATATATGTAAAAACAGTCTGAGGTGACTCCATTGACATTACCAAAGAGAATTTCAAATTTCAATGAGCATATTAGCCCAACCTTTCAAAAGATTTTCACAAATGGCTAGAACTGTGTAGATGTCTCTGAAAATGGATATTTGGCCTAGCCACCCTTAACAATGTTACCTCTCCTCCTTCAGTGATTTTGTCTGCTTCTTTCTGTTTCCCCAAGGTTTAGGGCTGATAATCCAATATGGAGTAGACTAATTACCAAGTCAGACTTGAGTCCTAGCTCTGTCAGTCATTCACTATGTAATTAATGTTGGGCAAGTCATTGGAACTTTCTTAGCCTGTTTCCACATATATAATATATAGATAGACATAGAAATTCACATAGATTTAGATGCAGATGATGATGATGAGGGATTTGGACTAGAATCATAGAGTTTAGAATTGAAAGAGAAATTACCTAATACATCCCTCTCATTTCAAAGGTGAGGGAACTCATTGGATTTAATGATACTAGAGGCACATATACAGCTCTGCAAGGTTTACAAAGCATTTTCTATACTTTATTTCCTTTGAATTCATTTGACCCACTCAACATCCCTGTAATGAAAATGTTATTATTGGCACCATTTTACAGAAGAGGAAATTGGTTTCTCAGAGAGGTTGAGTGATCACCCCAGGTCACACAGAGAGTGGCTCTTGATGCCTGACTGACTCCAAGTCCAGAACTCTAGGGCCCACACAAGAACTACCTGTACTATTCATTTGTTACATGATCCCCCTTTTTTTTAATGCGGCATAGATTTTCTCTGTTCCTACTCTGAGGATTAGCTCTGTTACATTTCACTCCTTTCCCAAGTGTGGGGGTGGGGTAGGAGAGGGAGAGGTTCTCTCTTCTTTGTCATTAATTGTGTTTCCCTAATTTTAGTGGCCAGTGACTATGGCAAGGTGTCATAATGGACAGTGTCCTGGGCCTAGAGTTAGGAAGAACTAAGGTCAAATCCAGCCCTAGACACTTACTAGCTGTGTGACCCTGGACAGGTCATTAACCTCTCTTTGACTCAGTTCTCTCCATTATAAAATGGGAATAATGATAGTACTTCATAGAATTGTTGAGAAGAAAAAATGAAGTAATTCTTGTAAGGTGCTTAGCACAGTGCATGGAACGTAGTAGGCCCTATATAAATTTATCTCTCCCCCCCTTTCCCAGTTCTATTTAACCATTTAAAATCAGATTAGCTTTTTCAAGAGAATATTTACTTCAACAACATAGCAAGTACAAACATACAAGTATTTCCCCCAAAATCTTAGGAAGCATAATCCCCCTATACCACCTTGCTTTCTGGGGAATGGAAAGGAGATTGGACTCATAGTTTAACACAGTTCCTACACAGCTTTCATTAGTCCTGCCATGTTCAAGTCCAAACTGGGACTGGGCTAGAGGACTGAAAATAGCAAGGAAAACAACACTAAAACTTCAAATTCATTTCTGGTGGTCACATGGTCTAACATGGTTGGGTGGGGGAGGCAGTCATCAGATCTTCAGTCCTTACTTGCTTTGAGTGAATGAGACCTCACCCCTGGACCCTAATGCAGGAATGAGAAACAGACTCTCAGATCATTTGTCCATCAGTCAGGTCATTCTGACAGTGTGGACAATGGAAAGAAGCTGTTCGCAATTGCCAATGCAGAATGTCTACAAACACACTAATTTGCCTGTCTTTCAGAAGCAAATAGAGACTCACTGCTTTCCAGATTGCATCTTAAGTGACCTATGTATACATCAAAAACCCTTATAATATTTATATAATTTCTCTTTTCAACTAGCCTATAAACCCATGGAGGACTGGGACCTTATTGTACCTCTTTCTGTGCCTAGCACAGTGGCCTACTAGGCATATAAAGACATATGCTCCCTGAATAATGATATTGATGACTGAAAACCCAGGTGTTTAATTATTTTTATTGAATAATCATTTATATGCTACACATATACACTGTACTCTAGTAGATAAGTACACTGAGATGGGAATTGTAAGACCTGGGTGAAGGTTCTGCTGTGACCCTGGGTGAACTGATGTGGAATGATGACAATAACTTTGTTGCACATCTCCCAGGTTTCTTTTTTTGGGAGGGGGAATGGAAAAAATGTCATATGAGTTTTTGCCCCCCCCCCCAAAAGGGGGATTCTCTAAAATTTTCCTTGACACTATCCTTACCTCAGTTGTACTTTGTTATTGTTGTTAAATCATATCCAACTTTTTTGACCCCATGGATCACAGCATGCCAATATGTCATTGGGTTTTCTTGGCAAAGGTACTAGAGTGGTTTGCCATTTCCTTCTCCAGTGGATCAAGGCAAACAGAGGTTAAGTGATTTGCCCAAGGTCACACAGCTACTAAATGTCTGAGAATGGATTTGAACTCAGGTTTTCCTGACTCCAGGCTCAGCACTATCTACTGAACCACCTAGCTGCCTCCTAGGCAAATAGAAGTTAAGTGACTTGTCCAAGGCCCTACAGCTAGTCTGAGGTCAAATTTGAACTCATGTCTTCCTGATTCAGGCCCAGTACTTAATCTACCAAGCCATCCAGCTACCTCTATATATCCCTTCCCAAAATTTAAGGGATTAGAAAGAAGATTGCATTGGGAGAAGAGGGAAGGGAGAGGTAAAAAGGGGTAAATTTTCTCACCTGAAGAGGTGCAAAAGTTCTATTACAGTGGAGGGAAAGATGGGGGAGCAAGGCATTGCTTATATCTTACTCTCATCAGACTTGGTTCAAATAGTGAAAAAACATACACACATATAGAAGTCCATTTTACCCTATGTGGAATGAGAAGGGGAGGGAGATAAGAGAGGAGGGGTACTGATAAAAGGAAGGGAGGATTGGAGGAGGTGGTCAGAAGCAAAACACTGGGTGGGGGGCAGGATAAAATGAGAGAGACAAAGACAGAAAGAGACAGAGATAGAGAGAGAGACAGAGACAGGGAAATGGGGAAAATAGGATGGAGGGAAATACATAGTAATTATAAGTGTGAACATGAATGGGATAAACTCACTCATAAAAAGGAAGCAGATAGCAGACTGGAATAAAAACCAGAATCCTACAATATCTTGTTTACAAGAAATACATTTGAAGCAGACACACAAAGAGTAAAGGTAAAAGACTGGAAAAGAATCTATTACTCTTCAGCTAAAATAAAAAAAAAAGCAGGGATAGCAATCATGATCTCAGACAAAGCAAAAGCAAAAATAGATCTAATTAAAAGAGGTAAGGTAGGAAATTACATCTTACTAAGAGGTACCATAAATAATGAAGTAATATCAATACTAAACAAATATGCACCCAATGGCATAGCACCCAAAATTTAAAAGGAGAAGTTAATGAGTTGCAGGAAGAAATAGACAGTGAAACTATACCAATGGAGGGAGGGCACTCAACTTTGCCTTCTTGGAACTAGATAAATTTAACCAATAAGTAAAAAGAAAGAAGGTAAGGATGTGAATATAATTTTAGAAAAGTTACAGATGATAGACCTCTGCAGAAAACTGAATGGAGTTAGAAGGATATACCTTTTTCTTAGTGTTATGTGGTACCTACACAAAAATTGACCAGGTAGTAGGGCATAGAAACCTCACAATCAAATGCAGAAAGGCAAAAATATTGAATGCATTTTTTGAATCACAACAAAATGAAAATTACATCTAATAAAGGGCCATGGAAAGATAGATTAAAAATTAATTGGAAATTAAATAACCAAATCCTAAGGATGAGTGAGTCAAAGAACAAGTTATGGAAATAATCAATAATTTAATTAAAGCAAATGACAATAATGATATAACATACCAAATTTTACGGGATGCAGCCAAAGTAGTACTTAGGGGAAATTTTGTATCTCTAAACTCTTACATCAGTAAAAAAAAAGAGAAAGATCAATTCAATGAACCAAGAATGCAATTAAGAAAATCTAAAAATACAACAAATTAAAAATCCTCAATTAAATACCAAATTGGAAATCCTGAAAATCAAAGGAGAGATTAATAAACCTGAAAGTAAAAAAGAAAATCATTGAAATAATAACCAAAACTAGATGCTTTTTCTAAAAAAGCTAATAGACAAACCATTGGCTAATTTGATTAGAAGAAAACCAAATTACCAGTATCAAAAATGAAAAGGTGCATTGACCACCAAAGAAGAAGAAATTAAAACAATTATTAGGAGTAATTTTGTCCAATTATGTGTCATTAAATCTGATAACCTAAGAAAAATAGACAAATATTGACAAAAATATAAATTGCTTAGATTAACAGAACAGGAAATAGAATACTTAAACAATACTTAAATCTAAAAAGCAAGGATGTTATCACAACACATTGTAAGGATCGTACAGCATAAAGAGGTAGGATTTATACCAGGCATGCTGGACTGGTTGAATATTAGAAAAATTATCAGTATCATCGACCATTTCAATAATAAAGCCAGCAGAAATAATATGATTATGTCAATAGATGCCAAAAATGCTTTTGATAAAAATACAATACTCATTCCTATTAAAGACATGAGACAGCTTAGGGATAAATGGAGCTTTAAAAAAAAAATAAGTTGTATCTATTGAACACCAAGAGCAAGCATTTTCTGCAGTGGCAGAATCCTTCCCAACAAGATTGGATGTGGAACAAGGATGCCAATTATCATCACTATTATTCAGTATTGTACTAGAAATATTACTTATCCAGGGCTTCTTAAATTGTGGATCACAGCCCCTTATGGGGATGCAAAAAATTTGGCAACAGTAAAAGGTTTCTGAACCCATGAGAATGAAAAATCAATTCAAAATCAAATGTGTAATGAATTTGAGATATTTCTGGCAGTGCTTGGCCATGTTGAGCTGCACAACTTCACTGCAGCCTTCATTCTGAACACAAAGCATGTACACTTTGCACTGGGCATGTCCTCAGGCCACATAATGCCAACAAACACTACCACAACATGAAAAAGGGGTTAGGAAAGGAAAAAGTTTAAGAAGCCCTAATCTCTAGCAACAAGAAAGGAAAAGAAATTGAAGCAATTAGAATAGGCAACGAGGAAACAAAACTATCACTCTTTGAAGATGATATGATGGTATACTTAGAGAATCCAAAAGAATCAATTAAAAAATTATTTGAAATAATAACTTTAGCAAAGTTGCAGGGTATAAGATAAACCCACATGAATCATCAAAATTTCTTTATATCACCAATGAAGTTCAGCAGCAAGATATCGAAAGAGAAGTTCAGTTGGAAATAACTATAGATAATATAAAATACTTTTGAGTCTACTTGCCAAGATAAACTCATGATCTGTATGAAGACAATTACAAAATACTTTTCAAATAAATAAAGTGCAATCTAAACAAGTAGAAAAATATCAATTACTCATGAGTAGGCTGAACTAATAAAATAAAAATGATAATTATATCTAAATTTGTGCTTGTATTTGTCCTTCGTTGCCGAAGAAGATCATGACATCAGAGAAATAATGACTTGACTTGCACTTGACTTTGTTTTGAGGAGAGGGCTGTGCAGGTCACCAGCCTCACTTTTCCTCCAGAGCCATCTGAATTCAGTGACCAGATATTCATCAGGATTCCTGGAGATGACCCAGGATGAGGCAATCGGGGTAAAGTGGCTTGCCCAAGGTCACACAGCTAGTGAGTGTCAAGTGTCTGAGGAGAGATTTGAACTCAGGTCCTCCTGACTCCTGCACTGGTGTTCTATCCACTGTACCATCTAGCTGCCTATATCTAAATTTGTTCACTTATTCAATGCCAGACCACTCAAAAATTATTTTATAGAGCTATAAAAATAACAATATTCATATGGAAAAATAAAAAGGCAAGAATATGAAAGGAATTAATGGGGAAAAAATATGAAGGAAGGTAGCCTCATCATATCAGATCTCAAATTGTATTATAAAGTGGTAACCATCAAAATAATCTGGTACTGGCTAAGTAAAAGAGTGGTGGATCAGTGGAATAGTACACAGTACACAGTAGATAAACTTGAGACCCAACTTTAGGGAAAAACTTCACTATTTGACAAAACTGCTGAAAAACTGGAATATGGCAGAAACCAGGTAGAGACCAACCTCTGACACCATATACCAAGATAAGGTCAAAAAGGATACACGATTTAGACATAAAGGGGAATACCATAAGCAAATTAGAAGAGTAAGGAATAGCTTACCTATCAGATCTATGGAAAAAAAGAATTTATGACCAAACAAGAAACAGCATTACAGGATGTAAAATGGATATGATTGTTGATTATGTTAAAGTAAAATGGCTTTGTGCAAACAAAATTAAAGCAACCAAGATTAGAAGGAAAGCAGAAATCTGGGGAAAAACATTTTTACAGCAAGTGTCTCTGATGGAAACTTTATTTTTCAAATACATAGAGAACTGAGTCAAATTTATAAAAATACAAGTCATTAACCAATTAATAAATGGTCAAAAGATATGAACAGAAAGTTTTCAGATGAGGAAATCAAAACCATCTATTGTTGTATAAAATGCTCTAAAATCACTACTGATTAGAGAATTGCAAATTTAAACAACTCTGAGAGACTACCTTATACCTATCAGACTGACTAATATGACAGAAAAAGGAAAATGAGAGATGTTGGAGGGATGTGGGGAAATTGGGACACTAATGCACAGTTCATGGAGTTGTGAGAACTCATCCAGAAAACAATTTGGAAGTATGCCCAAAAGGCTATAAAACTGTACCTACTCTCTGATCCAGAAATACCATTACTAGGTCTGTATTCCAAAATGATTTTTTAAAAAAGGGCAAAATACCTATTTGTACAAAAATATTTATATATGCTCTTTTTTGTGGTGTCAAAGAGTTGGAAATTGAGGAGACGCCCATCAATTGAGGAACTGCTGAAAAAATTGTGGTATATGATTGTAATGGAATATTATTGTGCTAAAGAAATGATAAGCACTCTGATTTCAGAAAAAAATGGAAAGACTTACATGAACTGATGCAAAGTGAAGTGAGCAGAAGCCAGAGAACATTATACATAGTAACGGTAATATTGTATGGTGACCACTTGTGAATGACTTAACTGTTTTCAACAATTCAATGATCAAGACAATTGCAAAGGACTCATAAAGAAAAATGTTATCCACATCCAGAGAAAGAACTGATGGAACCTGGATGCAGATTGAGGCATACTATTTTTTTACTTTCTTTATCTTTTTGTATTTTTTTTCAGTCTGTGACTTTTTTCACAACATGACTAATATGGAAATATGTTTTGTATGATTGTACATTTATATGATTGCTTAACATCTCAGGGAGGGGTGAGGGATGGGAGGGAGAAAATTTGGAATTCAAAATTTTTAAAAATGAATGTTAAAATGGTTTTACATGTAACTGGAAAAATATTATTTTAAAAAATTTAAGTAAAGTGATGATCTTTCATGGAAAACGTTTACCACAGACTTCTCATAGTAAGAACTACTAGGGACTCTTGTGGTTCACCTCAATAGAATTTCAAGCTGGAAGGGAATTTCAAGCTTAAAGACAATTTAATATAAACCCTTCATTTCATAGGTGAGGAAATTGAAGTCCATAAAGGTTAAGTAATTTGACCAAGGTCACGGTGGTAGACCTGGAATTTGAAACCAAGTTCTCCAACTTGGGATCCAGCAGCTCTTTTGGCTATAATACACTGTCTCTATCACAGCTCTTGGGAGAGTAATGTTTTCATTATAACTGTTGAGTGTATGTGGGGAGTGTACATTTATGCCTGTGTTGTTTTGTTGTGCCAGACTCCAGACCTAAACCATTTGATTCAGAAAAGGAATTTGTCTTAGAAGTATGCTGAAAGGTGGATGGTTGTTTATTTCATTTCTTCCCAAGGATGTGGTGGATGGCATTCAAAGATAACAAAAGGAGGAAACCATTAGCAAATCTTTAGATCCTTCTGTCTTTCTGACTTTAAAAGCTCTTGCTTCTCACCTTTGCCCATTAGAGGAGAGTCCAGGGAGCCAGAGACAACCAGCTCTTGAATCCCAAAAAGTTGTCTAATTATTCCAGCTGAAGCAGAAGAGGGATTTTTATTTGTCAAGGACAAAGGGAAGGGGTATTGAATTATTCATATCACTTAGGGAGGGGTGGTGGCTGCTGATCTGAGTTGCCAGAAACAATCAACTAATATCCAAGTAAACGGATAGAGAAATAATCAAATTTCCTCATTTGTAAAATGAAAAGGTTGGACTAGATAGCATATAGGTCCTTGTCAGGTTCAAATCTCTGCTGTTATGAATTTAGAAAGAAATTGCAAACTAACAATTGCAAGTTGGTATCAGAGACCAGATAACTTCTGCTTTTCACAAGATAATCCAGAAAGCATAGCAATTTCAGAAGAGCTGTTCAAGGCTAGGAGTTGTGGTGCATAAGTAATCCCCTTTACTAGGGGAGGCTGGGGCTTGTGGATCTCTTGAGTTCAGGAGTTCTAAGCTTCAATAGGGCTAAAGTCAATCAGGTGTCCACACTAAATTTACCAGGGCCACTAGACTGTGTAAGGAAGTGTAAACTAGCCTGAATTGAGAGATGGGGCAGGCTAAAGCTTTTGTAACAATCACCAGTGAGCAACTGCATTTCCAGCTTATGAGATGAGGAGGCCCAATTTGTCTTCCCTACCCTCTTCCCCGCTGCCCCCACCCTAAAAAACTTATGTTAAATAAATAGGAAAAATAATGTTCCCATTGAAGTTGCTGGAAAGGAGTTCAGGGGAAAGGGAAAAACATAGAAGTGAAAAAACGAAATAAAATAAGCCAAGAAATTATGACTTTAAGATTATAGTTTATAGTCACTACGCATAATTGTACAGATTGATTCATAACATGTGTAGATCTATGCAAAAGGTATGAAATTAAAAGGGGCAGAGGTTTGGAAAATACAGATAATTTGGGGCCTAGTCATCATTTATGTCAAATGAACTCGACAAACACTTACTGTACAGAACTGTTCTGGAAATTATTTGGGGCTGGTGATTAGGCTGGTGTCCTTGGCAGATGAGAACCTGTCTACACAGCTCAAATGGGAATTCCAGGCTCTCTGGCCATCTATGGAGTAACAGCTGAGTTATTCCTGGCAGCCAATATCATCCAAAGTGAGGCCTTTAGTATGGAAGCTGATCCTGGGTCATTTGAGGGGGCTGAACTAGCCTGAGATGTTGCTCTAGTAAGAAGGCAATGTTGGGTAAATTCCCTGGAGGAATTGATATCTGGGTCTGGCCTCTGAGCTGGAATTCAAATCCCTTGTGCTTTGGGGGTAGGGGAGAATCCTGTTTCATTGCCTGAGAAGGGTCAGCAACTGTGAGCCAAGACCAAATGTGGAAAAGTCCTAGACCTCTGATCTAGATGTTTCTGTGCAGAATTTCCAGTGATACTATGAGATGATTCCTAGAGTGGTAATTGTAGTACTTAGTGTCAGAATGAATCACTAAAAAGGGGCCTTGATTTTTTTTTCCTTACATACTTTCAGGGAGGAGAGAAACATTCTTATACTTTGGTCATGGGGGTGGGGTATTTAAGCTATAACATCTAAATGGCTGAGTAATATGTAGAATTAATTGATATCTGGAAATTTTCATTCTGTGATCCAAACCAGAAGGCAAATATCACTGTGTGAAGACTTTTCTTCTTTTTATGTAAGAGAACACCTATTCCTTCCAAGCCTGAGTGGTATTTTATACCTCTCAAGGAAATGATTCCAAATTTAAGAAAGTGAATGTAAGAAATACTGGGATTTGAAGCCAGGTAACTTTTCATTCTTTCCTCTGGTTTGCATTTCTGTAGGGCTTTGAGAAGGTTTTCCCAAACATTTTCATCCTTCCTTAAACATCCCTTAGCTCCCACTTCCCAACCCTATCCACTCAACTGAGAACCTTAGCTCAAAATTAAGCTCTCTCCTCCCCTTCCTCCTCATCTGACATCACTCAGACATAATCCCCTACTTTCTCCTTCTTTATCTGTCTCACATGAAGAGGTGACCCTTCTTCTTGACAAGGGAATTCCTTTTACATGCAGAAGTGATCCCATTTCATCCCTTCTTCTCCAATAGAAGTACCCCCCTCTATCATCCCAATTCTATTTCTAGTCTTTAATCTTTTCCTGACTACTGGCTGTCCTCACTACCTACAAATACGACCATGGTTTCTCATCCTCAAAAAACCATCACTTGTTCTGTCTATTCCTGCTAGCTATTGTCCTATGTCTTTCTTCTCTTTCATGGTTAATCTTCTCAAGAAGGTTTTTGACATACTGCCTCAACTTCCTTTCCTCTCACTCTCTTTTTAATTCTTTACAATCTGACTTCTGTAGCAGCAAGCACCCTCAGACATCCAGGATGGCTGGCTAGCATAAGTTTTTAGATCAGCTTTACTAAAAGGAAAGCAACTTTTAAGGGATCAACAATCTTCTTTAATCACATATACCAAGAGAGAAAATACAAGCAAAGAAAAAGAGACCAACAGTCAGGGCTTCCAACTGTCTGACCATAAGCAAAACATATATCACAGATCAACAGACAGATCCAACGGTCTGACCATTACATATCTACATAGTTACCAGAGAGAGAAGCACCAACATCTGGGTTTTCAAAGCTGGGAGGGGGGCTCCTTAATGCCTACCCAGAGTCTCATCTGGAACACAAACCTTCTTCCAAAGAGTAAGTCCCAAAGCAAAACCTCACCTCAGAATATACACTTTTCAGAGCAGGAGGGCATGACCCTCGTTACCCAGTGCCTCATTAGCAATTAACAAAAGGTGTGGGCCCTCCTACAAAACAAGCCTCCCCAATCAAACTTCCCTTTTGTCTTTATAGACTCAGTTCTTGACACATAGTGAGCGCTTGCATTTTAGTTCTCCAAGGATATTTCTTTTCTTTATTTCTCTCATTCCTTTCTTCTGTCTTATTTCTACCTTCTCTCTCTCCCTCCCCCTCCTAGCTATGTTTTCCTTCCTTTCCCTCCTTCTCCCCTTCTCCCTCTCTCTCTCTCTTTCTCCCTCTCTCTCTCTCTTTCTCTCTCTTTCTCTCTCTCTCTCCAATCTCTCTCTCTCTCTCTCTCTCTCTCTCTCTCTCTCTCTCTCTCTCTCTCTCTCCAATCTCTCTCCCTCTTCTCTCTTCCTTCCCTTTCCTTTCCTTTGCATATTTTTTTTAAAGAAAACCTAAAAGTTAACATTTCAAGCTTTCTGTACCAAAACCCAAGTTCCTCTATTAATTTGACTTGCTTTAGCTAACACTAGGCTCCTGGAGCTTGCCAGCTGTCTTTCCTCATTGGGGGGAAACTCAGCAGAGAAACAAAATGGTGATTGATGAGATCTGTAGGGATGGAAGAAAATAATTCCAATTTTAATTTGTTAGGCTCACATTGACAAAGAGACCATGAAATCTTGAAAGCTTACTTCATTCACATATTTTTTGGCCGACACAGAGGTTTCATGTTGCCAAGTAGAAGTGTTTCCTTCATTTCTCTCACTTCTGCTGACATATAGTTTTTTTTAAAGTCTTAATTAGGATCAGAAAGCAGCTGAACCAGCCTGAAATGTTGATGGAGACAAGGTGTTTGGTAGCTGGATCTTGATTTTAGAAATTTAGTTCCCTTATTTTCAGCAATGAGAGCATGGAGGTGGCCCAGCCCTCTGGAATAATTCCACTTTCCTCATACTGTGTCCTTTCACTGCTGAGAAGAAAAAGGAGGAGGGAGGAAATTGAACTCTAATGTGTCATTTCTGTGAATATGGGGGTTGCCCTTGGGGAACAGCCTTAGGAATCCATATTATTTTATAATATTTCAGAGCACCATAGCAGTGGAACTCAAGATTGGGCTTTCTGATCAAAGTTCCTTTCCATCACCATGCTCACTTCCAGGAGGGAAAGAGTTAAAGATGCCAAGAAAGTAAGAATATTCTACAATCATATGGGTTTGGGAGGAGGGGAGTGGGTGTACCCATTGATGCTTGCCAACCCTTGGCTCTCTCCTTACTTCTTTCTTGTGCAATCCTTCTTCATGATGCTCATTGTTGTTAACATTTATGGATTGCCAAAAACATGCTAAGCCCTTTTCAGTACATCAAATGAGAGAGGCCCCTTCCCTGTGTGTTCACATAAAGACACAGATGGGAAAGACAAAAAAGACTAGAAAAAACACTGTATGATTATTAAAAAATGAGGATGCTTCCCCAACCTCCACCAGAAAATTGGTCTCGTTGCTTTATAGTCAGACCAGAGATAGAAAGGATACAGATACATGGCCTTCCAATGAATTCACCCACAAAAATCTATCACATATCTGATATGTATAAGGTACTATGTAAGGTGGTTTGTGACATGGAGCAGTATCAGTGACACCTCCTCCATCCTTAAGTTGTTTATGATCAAGGAGGGAGGATATGAAGTGGATAAATAAGTGTAAGATGGGGTGTATGTACCAAGAGAGTGATATTAATTCAGTGAAACGAGAAATGGATTCATCTATACATCCATCCAGACCCCTATCCAGATGGGGGGGACATGAGAAGATATCATATAGAGAGTTGAATTTAAGGTGGATTTTAAAGATGAGAATTTTAAATGTGGAAGTGAAGAGAATTCTAGGTAGAGGAAACAAGATAAGTGAAAGTATAGAGATACAAAATCTCTCTAGGAAATGACTCAAATGAACTACACCCTTTGTCACTGAAGGAACTGCCATATATAACTACTGAGCCACTGCTAATAAAATTTGATTATGGAAAACGGAAGGGTTACCACAAGAGAAAGATAAATGTTCTGATTTCCAAAAAGATAAAAGGGGGGGGCAAATAATAGAGCATGTAAACTATAGGCAATGAGCTTATCTGATTCCTGGGGAAATTCTAGAACAGATCCTTAAAGAGATTATAATGAAGAATTTTCAGGGGAAGGGGTGAGTATAAGGGGACAACATGGCCTTACCAAGAAGAAATCATGATAGAATTATCTTATTTTTTTTTTTTTTGATGAGGTTGCTAAACTGGTACATGAGAGAAATTCCATAGATCTAGTTTACTAGATTTTAGCAAAGAATTCAGTAAAAACAAAATGTCACTTCATTCTTGAGGTGGAAGATGGAAAGATGTGGACTAGGCAATTATAAACTTAATTGAATTCTGAGCTGGTTGGATGACCGAACTCAAAAAGTAATTGTTAGTAGTTCAATGTCAACAAGGCAGTGGATCTTCAGTGAAGTTCCATGAGGATCCTAGGCTGTTGAACATTATCAATTCCCTGGATAAAGGCATAGATAGCATGGGAATTTGAAGATAACACAAAGCTAGGAAGGATAACTAATGCCTTGGTTGACAGGGTTCAGAAAATCATGACAAGCTAAAGCAGGGGTCTGAAAACAATGCTTGAGGGACAATGGCCATTTACAATGAGGTTTTTTGTTGTTATTTTTTCCTGTTTTTTATTTTACAATTTAAAATGTAATAAACTTTTATTTAAAGAGGCAAAAAACATTTCTAGCTCCTGCTGGAACAAATACATTGGATTTGGCTCTGTGGCTCAGATTTCTGGAGAAAGATTTAAGAGATAAACTGAATATCTCAAAATGTCTAGTACCACATACTTGTGATACAAGGGGAAAAGGAGAATTGAAAAATTGAACCTCCTCCTCAACCATGCCCCCACTTTTCTGCCACCAGCAAATCCTTGGTCTTAGTTCACCAACTTCCTTAATGGTTTCCACCTTCTCATATACTAGGTTCATCTTTCTTCCCTCCTGAGAAGAGGGAAATGCCTTCTAATTTCTTCATAATTCTACTGTCTCTGAAATAGGGGTACAATAATCTTTCCTTAGTTGTCATTATTATTAAGAAGGATTTTGCTACTAATTAAAACAAGGATCTAAAATTAAATTAAGGTCAGCAAACATTTATTGTGTGTGCTTACCATATGCAAGACGTCGTGTGAGGCACCTGGAATACAAAGACAAAAATTAATTAGTCCCTGCCTTCAAGGACCTTCTATTCTACTGGGAAATATAATGTACACAGCTAAGTAAATACAAGTAAATTGAGGAGGGAGAGATTACTATCTGGGGAAAGAAGAAACTTCACAGATCAGGTGAAGTGAAACTGAAGCTTAAAGGAAGAAAAGGATTCTGGGAAGTAGGGATAAGGATGAGGTGCATTCCAGGTGAAGGAGATAGCCTATACAAAGGCATGGAACTGGGAGACTGAATGTTAAGGTCAAGGAAAGGGTAGTAGTAGTTCAGTTTGACTGGAACATAGAGTACCTGAAGTACATATAGTACATAATATCAGAGAGGTGGAATGATGTCAGAATAAGAGTCACAGACGTAAAGTTGGAGGGTAAACTAATAGCACAGTCAACAGAGTTCTGGGCTTGGAGTCAACAAGACCTGAGTTCAAACCCTGCTTCAGACACTTACAAATCACATGACTGGGTGAATTACTTAATTTCTTCTAGGACCAATTTCCTCATATGTGAAATGGGTATAATAATGACATCTACATCAAAAGGTTGTTATGAGATTATGTGTATAAAGCACTTGCAAACATTAAAGCATATGTTCTCTCTTTCCCTATATATGTGCTGGCCATTAGTTATTGTTATTATTTTTACTTCAAAAAAACAATCTCTTCTCCACATACCTGATAAGTAGTCATCCAGTTTTTACTTGGGGACTTTCAGTGAAGGTGACCTTATTGCCTTCCAGAATAGCCCTTTCTATTTTTGATAGCTCTAATTACCAGGAAGCATATCAAGGAATTCTTGCATTAGCCATAGAAAATAGATTCTCAATGACTATACCAAACAAATAAGAAAAATGCCCTATACCCTGAGCAAATTGCAGGACAGATTGAAGCCCAAAAGTTGATTAGTACCTAGGTCTAAGAGGAAGGAAATATGGCATTTATAAAGTAATAGAGACCCTGGGGGAAAAGAGTGTGGAGGAGATATAGGACCAGAAGTTTGATACTGGTTACAGATATTTACTTACTATATGAAATAAAACAAGCAGCCAGAAGAAATGAAAAAGAGATTAGGAAGAACTATTCAACTGACAAGACTTCTTAGAGTTTCCCCTCAGCAGTGTTTTGGGGACATTTCCATTAGCACCACCCTCAAGGTGTGTCACCCTGGGGCAATGGTTCTTAAAGGATGGTACCCAAGAAGTGTTTCTACTAGATATACTAAAACATTGTATGAAATTTTCATTTGCAGCCCCATGCATGTTAGTCTTCTAATTCTCTTTTAATATGATGTGATTTGTCATGGCAAAGAATAATACGGTGCCTTAAGCAAAAGAAATCTGAGAACCATTGCCCTAGGGACTGTCAGTGACAGAGAGAATGGTGAAGCTCAGAGCAGTAGGATGGAAAAGTTGGAAAATAACTCTAGTGACCTTTCAGAGTTTCCCTTCAGCAGGGTCTTAGCAGGTCACTCTCACTAAGGATCACAAATATAATGTCGTTCTTGGTCAGGTCTAAGGAAGAAATAAGTATATCAGCATCTGCATATCTCTCTCTATATGTACTCATAGTATTTAATAGAAGAAAATACAAACAGTAATTATAACCCCAAATGTTAATTGATTACTTACCCAATGAAAAGAAAGAATCAATACATTTTTAAAAATCCAACAACTTTCTGCATATGAGAAACACATTTAAGAAACATACAGAATGGAAATGAGAAGATAGAACAAAATTTATTACGATTCATGTGAATCTAATAAAGAAGATACAGTCATGATTTCAGATAAAGTGACGGTGAAAATCAATAACAGCAAAACAGACAAACAGGAAAAGTACACCATGTTTAAAGATACCAGAGGCAATGAAAAATAATAGTATTAAATATAAGGGACTGAAATGGTATAATAGCTAAGAAGTAACTTAGAAAAATTAGGCAAATCAGAAAAAAAGTTAATAGTAACATAGTAAAAGTAGGAGACCTTAATATTCCTCTCTCAGAAATGGATAAAAGTTACATAAAGAGAAATATAGAGTTAAACAGATTATTGGAAAAATCAAATTCTAAGGACAGGTGGTGAATCCTGAGTGGTAATATTAAAACATATTACAGTATACATAGTACATAGATATATATCATATAGCACCTTTACAAATTAATCATGTGCTAAAACATAAAGGAGTAATAAACAATATAAAAGTTAATAAATATATAATTTACTGATGCAATAAGGTAGTAATAAATAAAGAAGATATGAGCATAAGATTTTGACCTAGAGACTGAGTAATCATATTCAAATCCAAGAATAAATCACTGAAATTGGATCAAAGAATAAGTTACAGAACCAATAAATAATTACATTAAAGATAGTAACAACAATTAGACAACATGCCAAAGTTCATGTAATATAGTCAAACCTATCCTCAGAAGAAAATTTAAATCTCTAAAAAAGCTGTATTAACAAAATAGAAAATTTGTAAATCTGAGAATGAAATTATATAGACTAGGATATAAGTAAATTACCAACCATGAAAATTAGAGACATAGAAAACTTGAAGATAAAGGTTATAAATCTGACAAACAAAACTAGAGTTATTCTTTCAAAAGTAAACAAAAATTGATAAAGCTATTAGCTAATAATGAAGGGGGCAGCTAGGTGGTGCAATGGATTGTGTACTGGTCCTGCAGTTAGGAAGACTCATCTTCCTGAATTTAAATCTATATTTAGACACTTTCTAGCTGTGTTACCCTGGGCAAGTCATTTCACCATGTTTGCATCAGGTCTTCACCTGTAAAATAATTTGGAGAAGGAAGTAGCAAATTGCTCTGGTATCTTTGCCAAGGAAACCCCAAATGGGATCATGAAAAGTCCAACTTGACTGAAACAACTGAGTATACGATTGAAAAAAAGGGAGGTGAAAATCATGAAAAGAAAAAGAACCAAGTACATTTTCAAAGGAGAAGTAAAGAGAATTATTAGATACTATTATACACAACTATATGCTGAGTAAGCTGAGAATTTGAAGTATGTGGATAAGTAACCAACCCATGATCTCAATTAAAAAATCAAATGTTCTCTCAATTCTCTGTATTCTTGAATCAAATGTTGCCTTAATATTATTAGTCTTCTCTATACTCAATGCTCTTGAGGTCTTCATGGCATTGCTTTCTCCTAGTACCCCTCCTATTCATCTGACTGCTCTTTATCAGTTTCATTTCCTGGATCCAAGTCATGAATAGTAACAGTGGATGTCCCCAAAGGGACTTTGGTATTCCTCAGTCCTCTTCTACTTTCCTCTGTAATATGTTGCTTAGTGATCCTATTAGCTCCCATGGATCCAATGATCCTCTCTATGGAGACAATTCCCAGATCTACATAGTCAACCCTAGTGTCTCTTATTAGTTACAGACTTTCAGACATCTCAAACTGG
Organism: Notamacropus eugenii; assembly: GCF_028372415.1. Lineage (NCBI taxonomy): Eukaryota > Metazoa > Chordata > Mammalia > Diprotodontia > Macropodidae > Notamacropus > Notamacropus eugenii. The sequence goes on along the minus strand of NC_092873.1, from coordinate 230,380,024 downwards.
ATGTTCTGGTTGTTGTCCTTCGTCTTTGAAGAGGACCAAAATGACATCACCATGATAAAGTGAAATTTCAGTGAGTCCAACTGGCTGATCAGACCAATATGAGCTCAGAATGCTCTACCACAGGTTGGGCACAGATAGTCCCTATGAATGTTTGGAGTGGATACCCCCAATTTGCACATGCTATGTTTCCTTTGTGCTGTCTCAATTCTGCTTTGCTCAAAGAGCACAACACCCTTTTTTTTTATATTAAATTTATTTATTTAACTTTTAACATTCATTTTCACAAAATTTTGGGTTACAAATTTTCTCCCCTTTTATCCCCTCCCCCCCCAAACACCAAGCATTCTAATTGCCCCTATGACCAATCTGCTCTCTCTTCTATCATCCCTCTCTGCCCTTGTCTCCATCTTCTCTTTTGTCCTGTAGGGCCAGATAGCTTTCTATACCTCTTTACCTATATTTCTTGTTTCCTAGTGGCAAGAACATTACTCGACAGTTGATCCTAACACTTTGAGTTGCAACTTCTTTACCTCCCTCCCTCTCCACCCCTTCCCTTTGGAAGGCAAGCAATTCAATATAGGTCAAATCTGTGTAGTTTTGCAAATGACTTCCATAATAGTTGTGTTGTATAAGACTAACTATATTTCCCTCCATCCTATCCTGTCCCCCATTACTTCTATTCTCTTTTGAGCCTATCCCTCCCCATGAGTGTTGACCTCAAATTGCACCCTCCTCCCCATGCCCTCCCTTCTATCATCCCCCCCACCCTGCTTATCCCCTTATCCCCCACTTTCCTGTATTGTAAGATAGGTTTTCATACCAAAATGAGTGTGCATTTTATTCTTTCCTTTAGTGGAATGTGATGAGAGTAGACTTCATGTTTTTCTCTCACCTCCCCTCTTTATCCCTCCACTAATGTCTTTTGCTTGCCTCTTTTATGAGAGATAATTTGCCCCATTCAATTTCTCCCTTTCTCCTCCCAATATATTTCTCTCTCACTGCTTGATTTCATTTTTTTTTAAGATATGATCCCATCCTCTTCAATTCACTCTGTGCACTCTGTCTCTATGTGTGTGTGCGTATGTGCATGTGTGTGTGTGTAATCCCACCCAGTACCCAGATACTGAAAAGTTTCAAGTGTTACAAATATCGTCTTTCCATGTAGGAATGTAAACAGTTCAACTTTAGTAAGTCCCTTATGAATTCTCTTTGCTGTTCACCTTTTCCTGGTTCTCTTCATTCTTGTGTTTGAAAGTCAAATTTTCTTTTCAGCTCTGGTCTTTTCATCAAGAATGCTTGAAAGTCCTCTATTTCATTGAAAGACCAGTTTTTCCCCTGAAGTATTATACTCAGTTTTGCTGGGTAGGTGATTCTTGGTTTTAGTCCTAGTTCCTTTGACTTCTGGAATATCCTATTCCATGCCCTTCGATCCCTTAATGTAGAAGCTACTAGATCTTGTGTTATCCTGATTGTATTTCCACAATACTTGAATTGTTTCTTTCTAGCTGCTTGCAATATTTTCCCCTTCACCTGGGAATTCTGGAATTTGGCCACAATGTTCCTAGGAGTTTCTCTTTTTGGATCTGTTTCAAGCGGTGTTCTGTGGATTCCTTGAATATTTATTTTGCCCTCTGGTTCTAGAATCTCAGGGCAGTTTTCCTTGATAATTTCATGAAAGATGATGTCTAGGCTCTTTTTTTGATCATGGCTTTCAGGTAGTCCCATAATTTTTAAATTGTCTCTCCTGGATCTATTTTCCAGGTCAGTTGTTTTTCCCATGAGATATTTCACATTATCTTCCATTTTTCCATTCTTTTGGTTTTGTATTGTGATATCTTGCTTTCTCACAAAGTCCTTAGCCTCCATCTGTGCCATTCTAATTTTGAAAGAACTATTTTCTTCAGTGAGCTTTTGAATCTCCTTTTCCATCTGGCTAATTCTGCTTTTGAAAGCATTCTTCTCCTCATTGGCTTCTTGAACCTCTTTTGCCAATTGAGTTAGCCTATTTTTCAAGGTGTTATTTTCTTCAACATTTTTTTGGGTCTCCTTTAGCAGGGTGCTGATTTGTTGTTCATACTTTGACTTCATGTCTTTCATTTCTCTTCCCAGCTTTTCCTCCACCTCTCTAACTTGATTTTCAAAATTCTTTTTGAGCTCTTCCATGGCCTGAGCCCATTGAGTGGGCTGGAATACAGAAGCCTTGCCTTCTGTGTCTTTGCCTGATGGTAAGCATTGTTCTTCCTCATCAGAAAGGCAGGGAGGAAATGCCTGTTCACTTAGAAAGTAACCTTCTATAGTCTTATTTCTTTTCCCTTTTCTGGGCATTTTCCCATCCAGTGACTTGACCTCTGAATATTCTCCTCACACCCACCTTGCCTCCTGATACTCCCAGCCGGCATTTGGGGTCTGAGATTCAAATGCTGCTTCCAGCCTCAGGGCTTTTGACGGGGGCAGGGCTGCTATTCAGTGTGAGATTAAGTTCAGGTGCTCAGGTTGGGGCAGGGCAGCCTCTCAGGCTCAGTTCCCTCAGGGGCTTTATGCACAGACCTTCAACAATGGATCCAGGCTCCTGCCCGCCTGGGGAGCCCCGGTCCCCCGCCGCCCCTCAGCCTCTCCCTCCCGAGGGGGCCCGAGCCATGGGGGCACCCCACTCCCCTCTCTACCCGCCAAAGAGACTCTCTCACCGACCCCCGTCACCTGTGGGTGGAGGGACTTGTGTGGCCGCTGGAGATCCTGAAGCCTACTCGGGTCTGTTCCTCTTGGTGCCGCGGCCGCAGCAGGTCTGGGCTGGGCTGGGCTCCGCGTCTGCAGCACGGCGGACCTTTTGCGAGAGGTTTGCAGGTCCCTCTGGAACAGAAATCTCCTTCTCTTCACTGTTCTGTGGCCTCACTGCTCCAGAATTCGCCGTGAGTTACTTTATACTGATGTTGTGTGGGTTGTGGGTTTGGAGCTGTGTGTATTTGCATCTTTCTACTCTGCCATCTTGGCTCTGCCCCCCACAACACCCTTTCTGATGTGGGCACACCATGCTAAGCAGTCCTGTGCCAGTGTCTCCCATGTTGCAAAGTCAAATCCAAAGTTCTTGAGAGTGTCCTTGTACTGCTTCTTCTGACCATCATGTGATCACCTGCCCCATGTGAGTTCTCCATAAAATGGTCTTTTTGGCAAGCGCACATTTTGCATTCGAACAACGTGGCCAGCCCATCAGAGTTGCGCTCTCTGAAGCATAATTGGAATGCTTGGCAGTTCAGTTCGAGCAAGACCTTCAGTGTCTGGTACCTTATCCTGCCAGGTGATCCTCAGAATCTTCCTAAGGCAGTTCAAATGGAAGCGATTCAGTTTCCTGGCATGGTGCTGGTAGACTGTCCATGTTTCACAAGCATGTAACAATGAGGTCAGCACAACGGCTCTGTAAAGCTTCACTTTGGTAGTCAGTCTTCTCTCCTAAACTTTTCTCCAGAGCCTCCCAAACACTGAGCTAGCTCTGGCAATGCGTGCATTAATCTCATTGTCAATGTGTATATCCCTGGAAAGTACAGTACCAAGGTAAATGAACTTAACCACAGCATTCAAAACTTCTCCAGTTGTTGTAACTGATGGTTCTACATATGGATGGTGTGGTGGTGGCTGAAGGAGCACCTGTGTTTTCTTGGTGTTAATTATTAGGCCAAAATTAGCACAAGCAGCAGAAAACTTGGTCCGTAGTTTGTTGCATCTGAGCTTCAGAGGCTCCACTGAGTGTACAATCATCTGCAAACAGAAAATCATGCACCAACACTCGCTCCACTTTGGTCTTGGCTTGTAGCTTTTTCAAATTGGAAAACTTACCATCAGTATGGTAGTTGACCTTAGTAATCCTATTAGCTCCCATGGGTCAAATGATCATCTCTATGGAGACAATTCCCAGATCTACATAGCTAACCCTATTCTCATTAGTTACAGACTTTCAGACATCTCAAACTGGATGTCCTAATGACATCTTAAGCTTAGCATATCTAAGACAGAATTCATTCCCCTCTTGGCTCTCATAACTTTCTGGACTTCAATACCATGCCTCAGCTGTAGTCTTGCCCTGGAATTTCTCTCAGTACCTGAGGCTTCCTTATCTTGGAACATCCTTCTTCCTTTTTGACCTTTTCATCTTAGAACATAATTTATTTTTATCAAATAATTTGGTAAATTTATAAATAAAATACATAATTTACTTATTTTCTAATTGGTGAGTTTACTTCAGGACTTCCATTTTGAGGAGAGATCAGGTTAGGCAACCTTCATTTCTTTTACAGCTCTCCTTCTGACATTCTGAACTTTGACACCCTGTTTCTCTGTGGGCCCCCTTTTCCCCTCTCAGTCTAGGACTGGCTTAGACAAGTATATGTTATATTTGCCATATGTTTATAGCCATCATGGTTTTTGGAGGATAAGGAATAGGAATGGAAGAGAAATCTTCTTCCAACCTTGCTAGTAATTAAATGAAGAGCTCCCTGGATCCCAAAGCAATACCCCTCTGAAGAGAAGAGAGAGAAGGTTGCTTCTTTTCAGTTGTTCTTATCAACTGCTTAGTTGGAGGCTCTTTCTGGCTTGGTTTGTGTTCATTTTCAACACAGTCTGCAGTTATAGGGACACATGGCAGACAAACCATGAGCCCCTTGTTGCATATATTCTTTAGCAAGGAGCAAGAACATATTTTCCTCCAAAGTATGCATGCCCAGCTCTATAGGAAGTGACCTAGTCTAGAATTCCTTGATCACCACTACCACTCTCCATTAATTAAAATGTACTGGGCCCAATTAATGGGTGCTTCTTAGTTAACCTGCATCATTAACTTTCCACAAAATATCTTAGATGATTTGTCACTAAGATCTTCTACCTCCCCTGTGCCCCTAGAATCCAAATTTATAATGAAAAATATTTTTATATACAGTATAGATTTTATATAATATAGTGATAATAGTAATAATTATAATTATAGTAATATAGTAATAAACATAATATATAGTATAATAATAATTATTATAACAAAAAACCCTACATCATTCCCTGCTTCTCCCCCTTTCAGTAAGGGTAGGTTGGTGGTTCCATAAACTTATTTTTATTATCCATCCTAAGATAGTTCAGAAGTGACACCTTGTAAAGAACAAATCTATGGGAAAATGTATGGATTAGGTGTGATGTCCTGCTGGTTTTATTCTCTTTGTAGCAGAATATGACTAAGGGTTGGGTGGGAGAGAGATATGTGCAAAACAGTACTTTCCATGCTGAGCACAAGGACATATAATCCTTTGGGCAACAACCAGAACCACTGATAGAAACACTTTTCATTGTTTATGACTATATTTAGCCTAATGGTCAGTGTGACATTTATTTTCTATTTAAAATGAGCCTTTGCACTGCTAGCATAACTCTTGGCTGCTGGCATCTTCCACATGCTAATCTAAAGTATATACTTGAAGAGATTATACTCCTAGCTATATCTCTTTGATTCCTAGGAAAGTTATTTTAATAGTTATTTTCTTATAGATATATAATTTTCATATTTAATATTTTAGAGAAACTAATATCACTTAGCATCAATATATTTTTATGGAACCTTTATTTAGGCTGTACTAACTAACCCTGTTATCCATCTGGGCTGAAAAGGGAGCAATAAACACTGTGAGATTAGCATGAATCAATCAATTAATTAACACCTATTTAGCACCTACTATGTGCAAGGCACTGTGCTAAATGCTGGCTAAATGCTAGCATAACTGTGGTGAGGCATTAGGCTAAGTGCTAGCATAAAAATGACAATTATTGGAAGTTGCATAAGCAAGTCCAGTTTTGAAAATTTTCTGGGAGCCAAGATGGCAGAGTAGAAGGATAGACCTGCTCTAGCTCTCCTCCCATAGATCATAAAATACCTGTAAAAACTGACTCTAAACAAAGTCTAGAGCAGCAGAAGCCACAAAATGATAGAGTGAAAGAGATTTTCAGCCTGTTGGAAGGCCAATAGGAAATGTCTATTGCACCAGGTTCAGAGCAAAGCCCAGCCCAGCCTGGGCCATGCAGCATGGACAGGACTGGAGCAAGTTTCAGGGTATGCAATCACTGGCAGCAGCTATGGTTCCCAGATTTCTCAACCCACAAATGCCAAAGACAGCTTCAAAGGTCATTAA